>NC_092769.1:79513798-79723798 GCF_047496795.1 Chiloscyllium punctatum | reverse complement strand
GCTAAATTGTCCCATAGTGCCCAGGGATGTGCAGGTTAGGGCGGATTGGCCATGCTAAATTGTCCCATAGTGCCCAGGGATGTGCAGGTTAGGGTGGATTGGCCATGCTAAATTGTCCCATAGTGCCCCAGGGATGTGCAGGTTAGGGTGGATTGGCCATGCTAAATTGTCCCATAGTGCCCAGGGATGTGCAGGTTAGGGCGGATTGGCATGCTAAATTGTCCCATAGTGCCCAGGGATGTACAGGTTAGGGCGGATTGGCCATGCTAAATTGTCCCATAGTGCCCAGGGATGTGCAGGTTAGGGCGGATTGGCCATGCTAAATTGTCCCATAGTGCCCAGGGATGTGCAGGTTAGGGTGGATTGGCTGTGGGAAATGCAGGGCTACAAGGTTGGACGCTCTTCCGTAGATTAGTCTGGACCCGATGAGCTGAATGGCCTGCTTCCTCCCCCCCCCCCCCCCCCCCCCCCAACTATCGTAGGTAATTGTACGAACAGGAAGGGGCAAGAGGGGAGTGGGGCCGAATCCTGTGAGGTCGTACGGGAGATTGCTGAGGCTGCGTCTGGAATACTGCGTCCACAGCTCGAGTCGCCCCGCCCCGGGAAGGATATTATTAAAGTGGGGAGGGGTTCAGATGCCATTCACTGGGAGCGGAGGGGGTTCAGTTTCACAGGGGTCGGGGGGGGGGGCGGGGGGGGAGGTGGGTGGGGGTGGAGGAGAGGTTCCTGACGTTGCACGAGGCTGCCGTGTCTACATCCCTGCTTGGATCCGTGGCCCGTACGGTGCGGAAGGGCAGGGAGAAAAGGGAACGCAGGCCACTCACAGATGTAGTAGTATTCCTGGCCAGCATGAAACTCGTAGCCGAGGGAGAAGGCGCTGTACCGCTGGAACTTCTCGGAGAACTTGATGGGGCTGTGCGGGGAGCGGGGGCTGGTTGCACTCCCAGCGTTTGAAGCCCTGCTCGGGGTCACAGTTCCTGTAGCCCTCGCGGTTCACCATGTACAACATGTAGTGCTCCACCCTGTGATCCGGCACCGAGCTGTTGTAGTGCGGGCAATAGATGTCCAGGTAATCGTTGACGCTGACCTGGACGGTGTAGCCTTCCCTCCTTAACCTGCGGGACGAAGGTACGCTGCAGTTTATTCCGGGTCGGTCAAGAGGACACAACAGCCCCTCCTTTCCCCCCCCCCCCCCCCCCCCCCCCGGGGAAATCCAGCACGCCCGCACCCACCCAACTCCCAAAACAGGCCCTTGGACAATCGGGCAGCTGCTTTGGGTTGGATTTATCGGCACAGGAAGGCGCAGCAAGGGAAAACAGACCCTTCGGCCCAACTCGTCCAGCTCTGCCAACCCAATCCCGTCCCACCTGCCAGCACGCGGCCCATATCCCCACCAAACCCATGTCCCCCCATCCAGATGCCTCCTGAAGTGCTGCAATTGTGCCAGCCTCTGCCACGTCCTCTGACAGCTGGCTCCACACACACACGCGGCTGATGGGCTGAATGGCCCCCTGGTTAATCACGGCTCGGGGCCCCCAAATGCCCATTCGTTCACAGCAGAGGGAGTGTCGTTCTCTTCCCATTAACCACCCCTTCCCCCGAAACCTGGGATCGAGGGAGGGCTCGAGGGATTAAACGCCAAAACCGAGGGAAGTATTCCCTCACGCCAACACCCAGATCGGGGTGCTATACAAATTCACCAGAAGAGTCACAGTGCCCACTCGTGTTGAGAGACACCTGAACCAAAGAGGGAGTTGGGTGAGAAACAGAATAACAGATACCCCGGGAGGGAGTTACAGACTGGAATCTAATCGAGGGGTTCGGGGTGGGTTATATACAGAATAACAGATACCCGGGAGGGAGTTACAGACTGGAATCTAATCGAGGGGTTCGGGGGTGGGTTATATATAGAGTAACAGATACCTGGGAGGGAGTTACAGGACTGGAATCTAGTCGAAGGGTTCGGGTGGGGGTTATATACAGAATAACAGATACCCGGGAGGGAGTTACAGACTGGAATCTAATCGAGGGGTTCAGGGTGGGGTATATACAGAATAACAGATACCCCGGGAGGGAGTTACAGACTGGAATCTAATCGAGGGGTTCGGGGTGGGTTACATACAGAATAACAGATACCCGGGAGGGAGTTACAGACTGGAATCTAATCGAGGGGTTCGGGGTGGGGGTTATATACAGAATAACAGATACCCGGGAGGGAGTTACAGACTGGAATCTAATCGAGGGGTTCGGGGTGGGTTATATACAGAATAACAGATACCCGGGAGGGAGTTACAGACTGGAATCTAATCGAGGGGTTCGGGGTGGGGTTATATACAGAATAACAGATACCCGGGAGGGAGTTACAGACTGGAATCTAATCGAGGGGTTCGGGGTGGGGGTTATATACAGAATAACAGATACCCAGGAGGGAGTTCCAGACTGGAATCTAATCGAGGGGTTCGGGGTGGGTTATATATAGAGTAACAGATACCTGGGAGGGAGTTACAGACTGGAATCTAGTCGAAGGGGTTCGGGGTGGGGGTTATATACAGAATAACAGATACCCGGGAGGGAGTTACAGACTGGAATCTAATCGAGGGGTTCGGGGTGGGTTATATACAGAATAACAGATACACGGGAGGGAGTTACAGACTGGAATCTAATCGAGGGGTTCGGGGTGGGGGTTATATACAGAATAACAAATACCCGGGAGGGAGTTACAGACTGGAATCTAATCGAGGGGTTCGGGGTGGGTTATATACAGAATAACAGATACCCGGGGGGGGAGTTACAGACTGGAATCTAATCGAGGGGTTCAGGGTGGGTTAGATACAGAATAACAGATACCCGGGAGGGAGTTACAGACTGGAATCTAATCGAGGGGTTCGGTGTGGGGGTTATATACAGAATAACAGATACCCAGGAGGGAGTTACAGACTGGAATCTAATCGAGGGGTTCGGGGTGGGGTATATACAGAATAACAGATACCCGGGAGGGAGTTACAGACTGGAATCTAATCGAGGGGTTCGGGGGTGGGTTATATACAGAATAACAGATACCCGGGAGGGAGTTACAGACTGGAATCTAATCGAGGGGTTCGGGGTGGGTTACATACAGAATAACAGATACCCGGGAGGGAGTTACAGACCGGAATCTAATCGAGGGGTTCGGGGTGGGTTAGATACAGAATAACAGATACCCGGGAGGGAGTTACAGACTGGAATCTAATCGAGGGGTTCGGGGGTGGGTTATATACAGAATAACAGATACCCGGGAGGGAGTTACAGACTGGAATCTAATCTGTGGATTATATTCAGTGCCAGGAAACATTGATAGTTGCTCAATAATCTCATAAATTCCACCACCTTACACTCCCACAGTTTTACTGCTCGTGTACACGTTTAATGTGCTGATAAATGCACAGATTCCTCATGACCTTCCAGAGAACACGCACACCACCGGGTTAGATACAGAGTAAAGGTCCCTCTACACTGACCCCCCCCATCCCAGGGACAGGGACACCACCGGGTTAGATACAGAGTAAAACTCCCTCTACACTGACCCCCCCATCCAGGGACAGGGACAGCACGGGGTTAGATACAGAGTAAAGCTCCCTCTACACTGACCCCCCCATCCCAGGGACAGGGACAGCACGGGGTTAGATACAGAGTAAAGCCTCCTCTACACTGTCCCCCCCATCCCAGGGACAGGGACAGGGACAGCACGGGGTTAGTTACAGAGTAAAGCTCCCTCTACACTGTCCCCCCATCCCAGGGACAGGGACAGCACGGGGTTAGATACAGAGTAAAGCTCCCTCTACACTGACCCCCTCCATCCCAGGGGGGGACAGGGACAGCACGGGGTTAGATACAGAGTAAAGCTCCCTCTACACTGTCCCCCCCCCCATCCCAGGGACAGGGACAGCACGGGGTTAGATATCAATGGTCTGAGGATCGGTTTGCTTAGAAACTGAGGCCATTCAGCCCCACCTCGTTAAAAACGACCTCAGTAACGGGGCCGTCATTTTATCTTCGTCCCTATCACTTCCTCACCACCTTTTTGGCTGGCCATTCCCCGATAAAGTGGTGCCGGGAAGGATCAATGGCACCCGCTTTTGACTTCATGGTCAAACTGTCACGACGGGTCGGCCATTTTCTTTTCCTGTTCTGTTCATCTCGAACTCGGTCAACTCCCTTCACACTGAAATCAGGTTTTCCTCTCCGACCTCTGACCAGGGTCGGTTGTCGGGTGTTGGCGAAATGAGGAGGTTTCGTGGCCAAACTGAATGATTTCCTGCCAACTCTGACTGAACCTCGCTCCTCCCTGGACTAGGCCCAAGATCCTCCAGGCAGCGGCAAACCCAGTCCTGCTCCCAATCACTCAGAGGTCAAAGGATCAACTCCACGATCCAAAGCCTCCAGCCTCATAATCCAGGCCGACGCTTCTGGGTCAGCGCTGAGGGAGTGGGTGCTGTCGGAGGGTCAGTGCTGAGGGAGTGGGTGCTGTCGGAGGGTCAGTGCTGAGGGAGTGGGTGCTGTCGGAGGGTCAGTGCTGAGGGAGTGGGCGCTGTCGGAGGGTCAGTGCTGAGGAGGGGGTGCTGTCGGAGGGTCAGTGCTGAGGGAGCGGGTGCTGTCGGAGGGTCAGCACTGAGGGAGTGGGCGCTGTTGGAGGGTCAGTGCTGAGGGAGGGGGCTGTGTCGGAGGGTCAGTGCTGAGGGAGCGGGCGCTGTCGGAGGGTCAGTGCTGAGGGAGGGGGCTGTGTCGGAGGGTCAGTGCTGATGGAGTGGGTGCTGTCGGAGGGTCAGTGCTGAGGGAGGGGGCTGTGTCGGAGGGTCAGTGCTGAGGGAGTGGGTGCAGTGGGAGGGTCAGTGCTGAGGGAGTGGGCGCTGTCGGAGGGTCAGTGCTGAGGGAGTGGGCACTGTCGGAGGGTCAGTGCTGAGGGAGTGGTGCAGTGGGAGGGTCAGAGGGAGTGGGCGCTGTCGGAGGGTCAGTGCTGAGGGTGTGGGCACTGTCGGAGGGTCAGTGCTGAGGGAGTGGGCACTGTCGGAGGGTCAGTGCTGAGGGAGGGGGCGCTATGGGAGGGTCAGTGCTAAGGGAGTGGGCGCTGTCGGAGGGTCAGTGCTGAGGGAGCGGGTGCTGTCGGAGGGTCAGTGCTGAGGGAGCGGGCGCTGTCGGGAGGGTCAGTGCTGAGGGAGGGGGCTGTGTCGGAGGGTCAGTGCTGAGGGACGTGGGCGCTGTCGGAGGGGTCAGTGCTGAGGGAGTGGGCACTGTCGGAGGGTCAGTGCTGAGGGAGTGGTGCAGTGGGAGGGTCAGTGCTGAGGGAGTGGGTGCAGTGGGAGGGTCAGTGCTGAGGGAGTGGGTGCAGTGGGAGGGTCAGTGCTGAGGGAGGGGGCTGTGTCGGAGGGTCAGTGCTGAGGGAGTGGGTGCAGTGGGAGGGTCAGTGCTGAGGGAGTGGGCGCTGTCGGAGGGTCAGTGCTGAGGGAGTGGGCACTGTCGGAGGGTCAGTGCTGAGGGAGTGGGTGCAGTGGAGGGTCAGTGCTGAGGGAGTGGGCGCTTGTCGGAGGGTCAGTGCTGAGGGTGTGGGCGCTGTCGGAGGATCAGTGCTGAGGGAGTGGGCACTGTCGGAGGGTCAGTGCTGAGGGAGGGGGCGCTATGGGAGGGTCAGTGCTAAGGGAGTGGGCGCTGTCGGAGGGTCAGTGCTGAGGGAGTGGGCGCTGTCGGAAGGTCAGTGCTGAGGGAGGGGGCGTTGTCGGAGGGTCAGTGCTGAGGGAGTGGGCGCTGTCGGAGGGTCAGTGCTGAGGGAGTGGGCGCTGTCGGAGGGTCAGTGCTGAGGGAGTGGGCGCTGTCGGAAGGTCAGTGCTGAGGGAGGGGGCGTTGTCGGAGGGTCAGTGCTGAGGGAGTGGGCGCTGTCGGAGGGTCAGTGCTGAGGGAGTGGGTGCAGTGGGAGGGTCAGTGCTGAGGGAGTGGGTGCAGTGGGAGGGTCAGTGCTGAGGGAGCGGGTGCTGTGGGGGGGTCAGTGCTGAGGGAGTGGGCGCTGTCGGAGGGTCAGTGCCTGAGGGAGAGGGCACTGTCGGAGGGTCAGTGCTGAGGGAGCGGGCACTGTCGGAGGGTCAGTGCTGAGGGAGCGGGCGCTGTCGGAGGGTCAGTGCTGAGGGAGTGGGCGCTGTCGGAGGGTCAGTGCTGAGGGAGTGGGCGCTGTCGGAGGGTCAGTGCTGAGGGAGTGGGCGCTGTCGGAGGGTCAGTGCTGAGGGAGTGGGCGCTGTCGGAGGGTCAGTGCTGAGGGAGGGGCGGGCACTGTCGGAGGGTCAGTGCTGAGGGAGTGGGCACTGTCGGAGGGTCAGAGCTGAGGCAGCAGAAATACCAGAGTCTGTCGAGAGATGGAGCTCATTACCCAGAGTAAATAACTCAGATCCAGTCAGGGAAATAACCCTCACCCAAATCCTGAGACCTTTAAACACGATACAAACACTTCCTTTTCATTGGACAAGATATAAAGGCTTTCCTTCTCTTCCACACAGGCCTTGGCCCGAGCTCAGGTCAAAGCCTCATCCAGACCCTACACCCCCTCCCTATCTCTGTCACCCCCTCCAGCCCCCTACACCCCCTCCCTATCTCTGTCACCCCCCTCCAGCCCCTACACCCCCTCCCTATCTCTGTCACACTCACTCAAGCTCCAACACTCCAAGGAAACAACCTGTCCCCACCAGTACTGTACCCCAGTGTTATACAGAGACAGACCTGTCCCCCACCAGGACTGTACCCCAGTGTTATACAGAGACAGACCCGTCCCCACCAGTACTGTACCCCAGTGTTATACAGGGGACAGACCCGTCCCCAGTGTTATACAGGGACAGACCCGTCCCCACCGGTACTGTATCCCAGTGTTATACAGGGACAGACCCGTCCCCCAGTGTTATACAGGGACAGACCCGTCCCACCAGTACTGTACCCCAGTGTTATACAGGGACAGGACCCGTCCCCACCAGTACTGTACCCCAGTGTTATACAGGGACAGACCCGTCCCCACCAGTACTGTACCCCAGTGTTATACAGGGGACAGACCCGTCCCCACCAGTACTGTACCCCAGTGTTACACAGGACAGACCCGTCCCCACCAGTACTATACCCCAGTGTTATACAGGGACAGACCCGTTCCCTCCAGTACTGTACCCCAGTTTTATACAGGGACAGACCCGTCCCCACCAGTACTGTACCCCAGTGTGAAACAGGGACAGACCCGTCCCCACCAGTACTATACCCCAGTGTTATACAGGGACAGACCCGTCCCCACCAGTACTGTACCCCAGTTTTATACAGGGACAGACCCGTCCCCACCAGTACTGTACCCCAGTGTGAAACAGGGACAGACCCGTCCCACCAGTACTGTACCCCAGTGTGAAACAGTGACAGACCCGTCCCCACCAGTATTGTACCCAGTGTTATACAGGGACAGACCCATCTCCACCTCTTGGTTTATTTTGCTGTCACACAGGAAGAGGAGGCCATTCAACCCCCTTCCCCCTGTTTGGGGCACAGAGTAGAAATAATTTTATTCAGTGATTTGATATCAGGTCCCTGAGAAAGAGACAGAGAGAGAGAGAGAGAGTGTGAAAGGATGATTCAGGAGGTTAATTCAGACACTGCAGTGCGCTCCCCTGACATTTTGTCTGAATAAATGACCCACGCTCAGGGATAGAATGTCTCCAGCTCTTCATCAATGTCTGTGAGTGCAGGTCAGGGGATCACTCACGCTGACAGCGCACTGTCAGAGACGGCACTGAACGATAGGTTAATATGGTCTGTCAGGCAGACACAGGGAGAGGGAGACAGAGGGCAGTGAGAGGGCGAGGGGGGCATGGAGAGAGAGAGAGAGTGGGAGAGACAGAGAGAGAGAGAGAGACAGGGACAGAGAGAGAGAGAGAGAATCTGTCAATAAACCCCCACACCCCTCACTGTAACACACTGATACACCCCCACACCCCTCACTGTAACACACTGATATACCCCACACCCCTCACTGTAACTCACTGATATACCCCACACCCCTCACTGTAACACACTGATACACCCCACACCCCTCACTGTAACACACTGATATACCCCACACCCCTCACTGTAACACACTGATATACCCCACACCCCTCACTGTAACACACTGATACACCCCACATCCCTCACTGTAACACACTGATACACCGCCACACCCCTCACTGTAACACACTGATACACCCCACACCCCTCACTGTAACTCACTGATACACCCCACACCCCTCACTGTAACACACTGATACACCCCACACCCCTCACTGTAACTCACTGATACACCCCACACCCCTCACTGTAACTCACTGATACACCCCCACACCCCTCACTGTAACTCACTGATATACCCCACACCCCTCACTGTAACTCACTGATATACCCCACCGCCCTCACTGTAACTCACTGATACACCCCACACCCCCTCACTGTAACACACTGATACACCACACACCCCTCACTGTAACACACTGATATACCCCACACCCCTCACTGTAACACACTGATACACCCCACACCCCTCACTGTAACACACTGATATATCCCACACCCCTCACTGTAACACACTGATACACCCCACACCCCTCACTGTAACACACTGATATACCCCACACCCCTCACTGTAACACACTGATACACCCCACACCCCTCACTGTAACACACTGATATACCCCACACCCCTCACTGCAACACACTGATACATCCCACACCCCTCACTGTAACACACTGATATACCCCACACCCCTCACTGTAACACACTGATATACCCCACACCCCCTCACTGTAACACACTGATATACCCCACACCCCTCACTGTAACACACAGATATACCCCACACCCCTCACTGTAACACCCTGATATACCCCCACACCCCTCACTGTAACACACTGATATAGCCCACACCCCTCACTGTAACACACTGATATACCCACACCCCTCACTGTAACACACTGATACACCGCCACACACCTCACTGTAACACCCTGATATACCCCACACCCCTCACTGTAACACACTGATATACCCCACACCCCTCACTGTAACACACTGATATACACCACACCCCCTCACTGTAACACACTGATATACCCCACACCCCTCACTGTATCACCCTGATACACCCCACACCCCTCACTGTAACACCCTGATATACCCCACACCCCTCACTGTAACACAGTGATATACCCCACACCCCTCACTGTAACACCCTGATATACCCCACACTCCTCACTGTAACACACTGATATACCCCACACCCCTCACTGTAACACACTGATATACCCCCACACCCCTCACTGTAACACACTGATACACCCCACACCCCTCACTGTAACACACTGATATACCCCACACCCCTCACTGTAACACCCTGATATACCCCACACCCCTCACTGTAACACACTGATATACCCCACACCCCTCACTGTAACACAGTGATATACCCCACACCCCTCACTGTAACACAGTGATATACCCCACACCCCCTCACTGTAACACACTGATATACCCCACACCCCTCACTGTAACACAGTGATATACCCCACACCCCTCACTGTAACACAGTGATATACCCCACACCCCTCACTGTAACACCCTGATATACCCCACACCCCTCACTGTAACACAGTGATATACCCCACACCCCTCACTGTAACACACTGATATACCCCCACACCCCTCACTGTAACACAGTGATATACCCCACACCCCTCACTGTAACACACTGATATACCCCACACCCCCTCACTGTAACACCCTGATATACCCCACACCCCTCACTGTAACACAGTGATATACCCCACACCCCTCACTGTAACACAGTGATATACCCCCACACCCCTCACTGTAACACACTGATACACCCCCACACCCCCTCACTGTCACACACTGATACACCCCACACCCCTCACTGTAACACACTGATATACCCCCACACCCCTCACTGATATACCCTGCACCCTCCTTAAACTGCACAATGGGCCGAACGTTGGTGAGAAAAGCCCTATCCATCTTTGGCAACGTTGACCAAGCTCTGGGTTTGTAGCTCAGGTATTATAGTTAAATGAGTTGCCGATGTGGACATGGTGGCTCATTGGGGGTGGGGGTGGGGGTGAGTGCACTGGGGGTCACCAGATGGAGGAGATTCGAGCCATCGGGGTCATTCCGGCCTCTCCCAGGAGCTCCTTGCCCCTTCTCTGCAATCAGAAGGCTCCGGCATTTCCACGGGCGACCCAGCTAGGCCCGAGCTGCGGCGGCCATGTTTGTGAGGCCTTCCTCTTCCCCACCTTGGCGTTTTGGGGCTTCTGAAAACTTCCACGCCAGGCCGATTGTCCCTCGCCTGCGCGGCGGGGGTAACCGAGGTGTCTGGTTAGGACTGTGCCTTGTCAGCGCTTAATCAGGCAGCAGCGAGAGCTTGGCTTCGCTCACCTCGTCCCAGCCTCTGGGTGATTTATGCCTTTCTTTCCAAGACGCTGAGTCGCTAATTATATCCCCGGGCCGTCAGGATGCTAAATGGCACCACTGTCGGCCTTGAATTAATTACAGGGAAGAAAACGGCTCATTCTGCGCCAAGGCGTTTGTCGGCCTGCCTCGAGTTTGCCTCGTCTGCAATCCCACAAACGCCCTCCCAAACGCGCAGCTCCGAGAAGTTCCACCACCTCTTGACCCGGAATAAATTTAGAAAGGTGGGGGGGGGGGGGGGGGGGGGGAAGAAAAAAAATTCACTCGTGGGATTGGCTGGGCCCAGCGTTTATCGCCCTCCCCCATCCCCGTCAGAAGATGGAGGTTGAGCAGCCATCTTGAACCACTGGCGTGGATGGTCATGTTGGGCACCCTTCAGCATCCGTCCCTGGATGTCGATCTAACCTGCCCAACCCTTGCCCCATTTCTCACCCGCCTACCCCCAATTGCAACCACTCCCCACCTTCAGAAGGTGGCACCTTCAGAAGGTGGGGAGAGTTAGCCGCCATCTTGGATCGCTCCAGTGCTCCTCCCCCTCCCCCTCCCCCTCCGTGTGTGTAGGGACACAGGGCCCCGTGAGGGAGGGAGCTCCAGGATTCTGACCCCCCCAAAGGAACGGCGATATATTTCGGGATAGTGTTGGGGGTAGGGGTCTCGGAGGGGAATGTGCAGGGGGCTGGTGTTCCCCATGTATCTGCTCCCCACCCCACCCCCCCCCGTCCAGGGGGTAGAGGTGACGGGTTCGGGAAGGTGCTGTATAAGGAGCCTCACTGCAGTGGGGTCTTGTAGACGGTTCACCCTGCTGTGATTGGGGGGAGGGGGGGTGTTTGTGGGTGTGGGGGGTGGGGGGGTGTTTGTGGGTGTGGGGTGGGGGGGTGGAGGGAGGGGGGTGTTTGTGGGTGTGGGGGGTGGGGCGAGTGGGGGAGGTGGGGTGTTTATGGGTGTGGGGTGGGGGGGTGGAGGGAGAGGGGTGTTTGTGGGTGTGGGGGTGGGGGTGGAGGGAGGGGGGTGTTTGTGGGTGTGGGGGCGGGGGGGGGGGAGTGGGGGCTGCTTTGTCCCTGGACGGTGTCGAGTTTCTCGAGAGTTGTCGGAGCTGCCCCCCCCCCCACCCCCTCCCCGTCCAGGGGCGAGTGTGGGGAGTATTCCCTCACCCCCCTGACTCGTGCCTCGTCGATGGTGGGACGGGCTTTGGGGGGGGGGGGGAGTCAGGAGGGGAGTTACTCGCTGCAGGATTCCCAGCCTCTGACCTGCTCTTGGAGCCGCTGTGTTTGTGGTCGAGAGGCGTTGGGGGTGGGGTGGGGGGAGGGTGGGGTGGGGAAGACAGAGAGAGAGGGGAGTGAGAGAGAGAGAGAGACGGGGAAGGGGGAGAGGACGGGGGGAGAGAGACAGACGGGAATGGGGGGAAGAGACGGGGGTGGGAGACGGGGTGGGGGAGAGAGACGGGGAGGGGGGAAGAGAGAGACGGGGAGGGGGGGAAGAGAGAGATGGGGAGGGGGGGAAGAGAGAGATGGGGAGGGGGGGAAGAGAGAGACGGGGAGGGGGGAGAGAGAGACGGGGAGGGGGGGAGAGAGAGATGGGAGGGGTAGAGACGGAGGGGGGAGAGAGACGGGGAAGGGGGGAGAGGGACGGGGAAGGGGGGAGAGGGACGGGGAAGGGGGGAGAGGGACGGGGAAGGGGGGGAGAGGGACGGGGAAGGGGGGAGAGGGACGGGGAAGGGGGGAGAGGGACGGGGAAGGGGGGAGAGGGACGGGGAAGGGGGGAGAGGGACGGGGAAGGGGGGGAGAGGGGACGGGGAAGGGGGGAGAGGGACGGGGGAAGGGGGGAGAGGGACGGGGGAAGGGGGAGAGGGACGGGGAAGGGGGGAGAGGGACGGGGAAGGGGGGAGAGGGACGGGGAAGGGGGGAGAGGGACGGGGAAGGGGGGGAGAGGGACAGGGAAGGGGGAGAGAGACGGGGAGGGGGGAAGAGAGAGACGGGGAGGGGGGGAGAGAGAGACGGGGAGGGGGGAGAGAGAGTCGGGGAGGGGGGAGAGAGAGACGGGGAGGGGGGGAGAGAGAGACGGGGAGGGGGGAAGAGAGAGACGGGGAGGGGGGGGAGAGAGAGACGGGGAGGGGGGAGAGAGAGTCGGGGAGGGGGAGAGAGAGACGGGGAGGGGGGGAGAGAGAGACGGGGAGGGGGGGAGAGAGAGACGGGGAGGGGGGGAGAGAGACGGGGAGGGGGGAAGAGAGAGACGGGGAGGGGGGAAGAGGAGAGACGGGGAGGGGGAGAGAGACGTGGAGGGGGGGAAGAGAGAGACGGGGAGGGGGGGAGAGAGAGAGACGGGGAGGGGGAGAGAGAGAGACGGGGAGGGGGAGAGAGAGACGGGGAGGGGGGGAGAGAGAGACAGGGAGGGGGGAAAGAGAGAGACGGGGAGGGGGAGAGAGAGAGAGAGACGGGGAGGGGGAGAGAGAGAGACGGGGAGGGGGAGAGAGAGAGACGGGGAGGGGGGAGAGAGAGACGGGGAGGGGGGGAGAGAGAGACGGGAGGGGGGGGGAGAGAGAGACGGGGAGGGGGGGAGAGAGAGACGGGGAGGGGGGGGAGAGAGAGACGGGGAGGGGGGGAAGGGAGAGACGGGGAGGGGGGGAGAGAGAGACGGGGAGGGGGGGGAGAGAGAGACGGGGAGGGGAGGAGAGAGAGACGGGGATGGGGGGAGAGAGATGGGGAGGAGTAGAGACAAGAGAGAGAGGGGGAGAGACAGGGAGGGGAAGAGACGGGGGGGGGGGGAAGAGACGGGGAGGGGAAAGAGACGGGGAGGGGAAAAGACGGGGAGGGGAAAAGACGGAGGGGGAAGAGACGGAGAGGGGAAGAGACGGGGAGGGGGGAGTGAGATGGGGAGGGGGGAGTGAGATGGTGAGGGGGGAGCAAGACAGGGAGGGGCGGAGAGAGACGGGGAGGGGGCAAGAGAGACGGGGAGGGGGCAAGAGGAGACGGGAGGGGGCAAGAGAGATGGGGAAGGGGGAAGAGAGACGGGGAAGGGGGAAGAGAGACGGGGAGGGGGCAAGAGAGACGGGGAGAGGGGAAGAGAGAGACGGGGAGAGGGGAGAGAGACGGGGAGGGGGAGGAGAGACGGGGAAGGGGGAGAGAAACGGGGAAGGGGGGAGAGAGACGGGGAGGGAGGGAGAGAGATGGGAAGGGGGAAGAGAGACGGGGAAGGGGGGGAGAGTGATGGGGAGGGAGGGAGAGAGACGGGGAAGGGGGGAAGAGAGACGGGGGCGGTAGGGAGGGGGGAGAGAGAGAGATGGGAATGGGGGGAAGAGACGGGGGGGTAGACGGGGTGGGGGAGAGAGACGGGGAGGGGGGAAGAGAGAGACGGGGAGGGGGGAAGAGAGAGACGGGGAGGGGGGAAGAGAGAGACGGGGAGGGAGAGAGAGAGACGGGGAGGGGGGAGAGAGAGACGGGGAGGGGGGAGAGAGAGACGGGGAGGGGGAGAGAGAGACGGGGAGGGGGGGAGAGAGAGACGGGGAGGGGGGGAGAGAGACGGGGAGGGGGGAAGAGAGAGACGGGGAGGGGGGAAGAGAGAGACGGGGAGGGGGAGAGAGACGTGGAGGGGGGGAAGAGAGAGACGGGGAGGGGGGGAGAGAGAGAGACGGGGAGGGGGAGAGAGAGACGGGGAGGGGGAGAGAGAGACGGGGAGGGGGGGAGAGAGAGACAGGGAGGGGGGAAAGAGAGAGACGGGGAGGGGGAGAGAGAGAGACGGGGAGGGGGAGAGAGAGAGAGACGGGGAGGGGGAGAGAGAGAGACGGGGAGGGGGAAGAGAGAGACGGGGAGGGGGGGAGAGAGAGACGGGGAGGGGGAGAGAGAGAGACGGGGGGGGGGAGAGAGAGACGGGGAGGGGGGGGAGAGAGAGACGGGGAGGGGGGGAAGAGAGAGACGGGGAGGGGGGGAGAGAGAGACGGGGAGGGGGGGAGAGAGAGACGGGGAGGGGGGGAGAGAGACGGGGAGGGGGGAGAGAGAGAGAGACGAGGAGGGGGAGAGAGACGGGGAGGGGGGAGAGACGGAGGGGAGAGACGGGGAAGGGGGTGAGACACAGGGAGGGGGGAGACGTGGAAGAATGGTCGTAGCGACCTCAGGAAGCGGGTTGGAGAGAGAGAGAGAGAGAGAGAGAGAGACAGGAGTGGCTCTTCGGCCCGTCCAGCCTGCTCTCCCACTCAGCAGGATGGCGGCTGATTGTCCAACACAGCCCCCTCCTGTGACTCCCTCCCCCTCTCCCCTTCAGCCCCTGAGATCTCTATCCCAACTCCTGATGGAAAACATTCGGTGTCCTGGGAGAGAGAGAGAGTCCCACGGGCTATCCCCCCGCCCCCAACACTCTGGGTGAAAAGACTTCTCCCCATCTCAGTCACAAACGGTGTCCTCTTTAGACCGTGAGCACCCCCTCCCCCCACCCCTTCCCCCCGCCGACGCGCCCACCCCCCCTCCCAAGTTCTGGGCTCCCCCTGCCCAACTTGTGTTGTCCTGTTATAGTCCGATAGATTTCTATAAGACTCCCCCCTCCCTCATCGTTCAAACTACTGGTCAATATAATCCCAACAGATCCGGTCTCTCTCTCTCTCTCTCTCTCTCTCTCTCTCTCCGAATGTCCGTTCAGGAGAAGCGCAGACGGGAAAGAAGCTGAGAACAGGAGAGCACAGGAACATGACCCCACATTCAACTAATCCCGTTCTGTCTGACCTTGGCCCATATCCCTCTATCCCTGCCTTTCCAAAAGATATGCAGGTTAGGGTGGATTGGCCATGCTAAATTGTCCCATAGTGCCCAGGGATGTGCAGGTTAGGGTGGATTGGCCATGCTAAATTGTCCCATAGTGCCCAGGGATGTGCAGGTTAGGGTGGATTGGCCATGCTAAATTGTCCCATAGTGTCCAGGGATGTGCAGGTTAGGGTGGATTGGCCATGCTAAATTGTCCCATAGTGCCCCAGGGATGTGCAGGTTAGGGTGGATTGGCCGTGCTAAATTGTCCCGTAGTGCCCCAGGGATGTGCAGGTTAGGGTGGATTGGCCATGCTAAATTGTCCCATAGTGCCCAGGGATGTGCAGGTTAGGGTGGATTGGCCATGCTAAATTGTCCCATAGTGCCCAGGGATGTGCAGGTTAGGGTGGATTGGCCACGCTAAATTGTCCCATAGTGCCCCAGGGATGTGCAGGTTAGGGTGGATTGGCCATGCTAAATTGTCCCATAGTGCCCAGGGATGTGCAGGTTAGGGTGGATTGGCCACGCTAAATTGTCCCATAGTGCCCAGGGATGTGCAGGTTAGGGTGGATTGGCCATGGTAAATTGTCCCATAGTGCCCAGGGATGTGCAGGTTAGGGTGGATTGGCCTTGCTAAATTGTCCCATAGTGCCCCAGGGATGTGTAGGTTAGGGTGAATTGACCATGATAAATTGTCCCATAGTGCCCAGGGATGTGCAGGTTAGGGTGGATTGGCCATGCTAAATTGTCCCATAGTGCCCAGGGATGTGCAGGTTAGGGTGGAATGGCCATGCTAAATTGTCCCATAGTGCCCAGGGATGTGCAGGTTAGGGTGGATTGGCCTTGCTAAATTGTCCCATAGTGCCCCAGGGATGTGTAGGTTAGGGTGAATTGACCATGATAAATTGTCCCATAGTGCCCAGGGATGTGCAGGTTAGGGTGGGTTGGCCATGCTAAATTGTCCCATAGTGCCCAGGGATGTGCAGGTTCGGGTGGATTGGCCATGCTAAATTGTCCCGTAGTGCCATTTTGAAACAGATTCGATGTTGAACGATCTGACATACAACAACCAACTGATGAAAGAGCATTGCTCCAAAAAAGAGTGATTCCAAATTAATCTGTTGCACTATAACCTGGTGTTGTGTGACTTTTAACATGGTCTGCAATACACACAGGGACTGCAAAACTCCACAACATAGAGAGGGACTGCTATTCTCTGCAATACACACAGGGACTGCTATTCTCTACAATATACACAGGGACTGCTATTCTCTGCAATACACACAGGGACTGCTATTCTCCGCAATACACACAGGGACTGCTATTCTCTATAATATACACAGGGACTGCTATTCTCTGCAAGAAACACAGGGATTGCTATTCTCTGCAATACACAAAGGGACTGCTATTCTCTATAATATACACAGGGACTGCTATTCTCTGCAAGACACAAAGGGACTGGTATTCTCTATAATACACACAGGGACTGGTATTCTCTATAATACACACAGGGACTGGTATTCTCTATAATATACACAGGGACTGCTATTCTCCACAATACACAAAGGGACTGCTATTCTCTATAATATACACAGGGACTGCTATTCTCTGCAAGACACACAGGGACTGCTATTCTCTGCAATACACACAGGGACTGGTATTCTCTACAATACACACAGGGACTGCTATTCTCTGCAATACACACAGGGCCTGGTATTCTCTACAATACACACAGGGACTGGTATTCTCTATAATACACACAGGGACTGGTATTCTCTACAATACACACAGGGACTGCTATTCTCTACAATCCACACAGGGACTGCTATTCTCTACAATCCACACAGGGACTGCTATTCTCTACAATCCACACAGGGACTGCTATTCTCTGGAATACACACAGGGACTGCTATTCTCTGGAATACACACAGGGACTGGCATTCTCTGCAATACACTCAGGGACTGCTATTCTCTACAATACACACAGGGACTGCTATTCTCTACAATAGACTCAGGGACTGGTATTCTCTACAATACACTCAGGGACTGCTATTCTCTACAATACACACAGGGTCTGATATTCTCTATAGGACACACGGGGACTGCTATTCTCTACAATACACACAGGGACTGCTATTCTCAGCAATACACACAGGGACTGGTATTCTCTGCAATACACACAGGGACTGGTATTGTCGACAATATACACAGGGACTGCTATTCTCTACAATACACACAGGGACTGCTATTCTCTGCAATACACACAGGGACTGGTATTGTCGACAATATACACAGGGACTGGTAATCTCTGGAATACACACAGGGCGTGGTATTCTCAACAATACACACAGGGACTGCTATTCTCTACAGTACACACTGGGACTGGTATTCTCTACAATACACACAGGGACTGCTATTCTGTACAATACACACAGGGACTGCTATTCTGTACAATACACACAGGGACTGCTATTCTGTACAATGCACACAGGGACTGGTATTCTCTACAATACACACAGGGACTGCTATTCTGTACAATACACACAGGCACTGTTATTCTCTACAATACACACAGGGACTGCTATTCTGTACAATACACACAGGGACTGCTATTCTGTACAATGCACACAGGGACTGGTATTCTCTACAATACACACAGGGACTGCTATTCTGTACAATACACACAGGCACTGTTATTCTCTATAATACACACAGGGACTGCTATTCTCAACAATACACACAGGGACTGCTATTCTCTATAATACACACAGGGACTGCTATTCTCAACAATACACACAGGGACTGCTATTCTCAACAATGCACACAGGCACTGTTATTCTCTACAATACACACAGGGACTGCTATTCTCTACAATACACACAGGGACTGGTATTCTCTACAATACACACAGGGACTGGTATTCTCTACAATACAGAGAGGGACTGCTATTTTGTACAATACACACAGGGACTGCTATTCTCTATAATACACACAGGGACTGCTATTCTCTACAATGCACACAGGCACTGTTATTCTCTACAATACACACAGGGACTGCTATTCTCTACAATACACTCAGGGACTACTATTCTCTACAATACACACAGGGACTGCTATTCTCTATAATACACACAGGGACTGCTATTCTCTATAATACACACAGGGACTGGTATTCTCTACAGTACACACAGCGACTGCTATTCTCCACAATACGCACAGGGACTGGTATTCTCTACAATACACACAGGGACTGCTATTCTCTATAATACACATAGGGACTGCTATATTCTACAATACACACAGGGACTGCTATTCTCTATAATACACATAGGGACTGCTATTTTCTACAATACACACAGGGACTGCTATTTACTACAATAAACACAGGGACTGATATTCTCTACAATGCACACAGGCACTGTTATTCTATACAAGACACACAGGGACTGCTATTCTCTACATTACAGAGAGGGACTGCTATTTTGTACAATACACAGAAGGACTGCTATTCTCTATAATACACACAGGGAATGCTATTCTCTGGAATACACACAGGGACTGGTATTCTCTGGAATACACACAGGGACTGCTATTCTCTACAATACACTCAGGGACTACTATTCTCTACAGTACACACAGGGACTGCTATTCTCTGCAATACACACAGGGACTGGTATTGTGGACAATATACACAGGGACTGGTATTCTCTATAATACACACAGGGACTGCTATTCTGTACAATACACACAGGGACTGGTATTCTCTACAATACACTCAGGGACTGCTATTCTCTACAAACCACACAGGTACTGCTATTCTCTCTAATATTCACAGGGACTGCTCTTCTCTACAATATACACAGAGACTGCTATTCTCTGCAATACACACAGGGACTGCTATTCTCTACAATACACACAGGGACTGGTATTCTCTACAATACAGAGAGGGACTGCTATTTTGTACAATACACACAGGGACTGCTATTCTCTATAATACACACAGGGACTGCTATTCTCTACAATGCACACAGGCACTGTTATTCTCTACAATACACACAGGGACTGCTAATCTCTACAATACACTCAGGGACTACTATTCTCTACAATACACACAGGGACTGCTATTCTCTATAATACACACAGGGACTGCTATTCTCTGGAATACACACAGGGACTGCTATTCTCAACAATACACACAGGGACTGCTATTCTCTACAGTACACACAGGGACTGCTATTCTCCACAATACGCACAGGGACTGGTATTCTCTACAATACACACAGGGACTGCTATTCTCTACAGTACACACAGGGACTGCTATTCTCCACAATACGCACAGGGACTGGTATTCTCTACAATACACACAGGGACTGCTATTCTCTATAATACACATAGGGACTGCTATTTTCTACAATACACACAGGGACTGCTATTCTCTATAATACACATAGGGACTGCTATTTACTACAATAAACACAGGGACTGATATTCTCTACAATGCACACAGGCACTGTTATTCTCTACAAGACACACAGGGACTGCTATTCTCTACAATACAGAGAGGGACTGCTATTTTGTACAATACACAGAAGGACTGCTATTCTGTATAATACACACAGGGAATGCTATTCTCTGGAATACACACAGGGACTGGTATTCTCTGGAATACACACAGGGACTGCTATTCTCTACAATACACTCAGGGACTACTATTCTCTATAGTACACACAGGGACTGCTATTCTCTGCAATACACACAGGGACTGGTATTGTGGACAATGTACACAGGGACTGGTATTCTCTATAATACACACAGGGACTGCTATTCTGTACAATACACACAGGGACTGGTATTCTCTACAATACACTCAGGGACTGCTATTCTCTACAAACCACACAGGTACTGCTATTCTCTCTAATATTCACAGGGACTGCTATTCTCTACAATACACACAGGGACTGCTATTCTCTACAATACAAACAGGGACTGCTATTTACTACAATACGCACAGAAACTGCTATTCTCTCCAATACACACAGGGACTGGTGTTCTCTGGAATACACACAGGGACTGGTATTCTCTACAATACACACTGGGACTGGTGTTCTCTGTAATACACACAGAGACTGCTATTCTCTACAATACACAGTGGGACTGCGAGTCTCCATAATACAAATGGCACTGCTATTCTCTATAAATACACACAGGGACTGCTATTCTCTATAATACACACAGGGACTGGTGTTCTCAACAATACACACAGGGACTGCTATTCTCTACAATACACACAGGCACTGTTATTCTCTACAATACACACAGGGACTGCTATTCTCTACAATACAGAGAGGGACTGCTATTTTGTACAATACACACAGGGACTGCTATTCTCTATAATACACACAGGGAATGCTATTCTCTGGAATACACACAGGGACTGGTATTCTCTGGAATACACACAGGGACTGGTATTCTCTATAATACACAGTGGGACTGGTATTCTCTACAATATACACAGGAACTGATATTCTCTACAATACACACAGGGACTGCTATTCTCTACAAAACACACAAGGACTGCTATTCTCTACAATACACACAGGGACTGGTATTCTCTACAATACACTCAGGGACTACTATTCTCTACAATACACACAGGGACTGCTATTCTCTACAATACACACAGGGACTGCTATTGTCTACAATACAAACAGGGACTGCTATTCTCTACAATACACACAGGGACTGCTATTCTCTACAATACGCACAGGGACTGGTATTCTCTACAATACTCACAGGGACTGATATTCTCGATAATACACACAGGGACTGCTATTCACTACCATAAACACTGGGACTGCTATTTTCTACAATACACACAGGGACTGCTATTCACTACAATAAACGCAGGGACTGATATTCTCTACAATGCACACAGGCAGTGTTATTCTCTACAAGACACACAGGGACTGCTATTCTCTACAATACAGAGAGGGACTGCTATTCTCCACAATACACACAGGGTCTGATATTCTCTATAGTACACACAGGGACTGCTATTCTCTACAATACAGAGAGGGACTGCTATTCTCTGCAATACACACAGGGACTACTATTCTCTGCAATACACACAGGGACTGGTATTCTCGAAAATACACACAGGGACTGCTATTCTCTACAGTACACACTGGGACTGGTATTCTCTACAATACACACAGGGACTGCTATTCTCTACAATACACACAGGGAGTGCTGTTCTCTATAATACACACAGGGTCTGCTCTTCTCTCCAATACACACAGGGACTGGTATTCTCGATAATACACATAGGGACTGGTATTCTCTACAATACACACAGGGACTGCTATTCTCTTGAATACACACAGGGACTGGTATTCTCGATAATACACATAGGGACTGGTATTCTCTACAATACACACAGGGACTGCTATTCTCTTGAATACACACAGGGACTGGTATTCTCTACAATACACACAGGGACTGCTATTCTCTACAAACCACAGAGGGACTGCTATTCTCTCTAATATTCACAGGGACTGCGATTCTCTAAATTACACACAGGGACTGCTATTGTCTACAATACATACAGGGACTGCTATTCTCTACAATACACTCAGGGACTGGTATTCTCGATAATACACACAGGGACTGCTATTCACTACAATAAACACTGGGACTGCTATTTTGTACAATACACACAGCGACTGGTATTCTCTACAATACACACAGGGAATGCTATTCTCTGGAGTACACACAGGGACTGCTATTCTCTATAATACACACAGGGACTGCTATTCCCTACAATATACACAGGAACTGATATTCTCCACAATACACACAGGGACTGCTATTCTCTACAAAACACACAAGGACTGCTATTCTCCACAATACACACAGGGACTGGTATTCTCTACAATACACTCAGGGACTGGTATTCTCGATAATACACACAGGGACTGCTATTCACTACAATAAACCCTGGGACTGCTATTTTCTACAATACACACAGGGACTGCTATTCACTACAATAAACGCAGGGACTGATATTCTCTACAATGCACACAGGCACTGTTATTCTCTACAAGACACACAGGGACTGCTATTCTCGACAATACACAGAAGGACTGCTATTCTCTATAATACACACAGGGAATGCTATTCTCTGGAATGCACACAGGGACTGGTATTCTCTCGAATACACACAGGGACTGGTATTCTCTATAATACACACAGGGACTGGTATTCTCTATAATACACACAGGGACTGCTATTCTCTACAAACCACAGAGCGACTGCTCTTCTCTCTAATATTCACAGGGACTGCGATTCTCTACAATACACACAGGGACTGCGATTCTCTACAATACACACAGGGACTGCTATTCTCTACAATACACACAGGGACTGCTATTCTCTACAATACACACAGAGACTGCTATTCTCTACAATGCACAGTGGGACTGCGAGTCTCCATAATACAAATGGCACTGCTATTCTCTATAAATACACACAGGGACTGCTATTCTCTAAAATACACACAGGGACTGGTATTCTCTACAATACACACAGGGACTGCTATTCTCAACAATACACTCAGGGACTGGTATTCTCTACAATACACACAGGGACTGCTATTCTCTACAATACACACAGGGACTAGTATTCTCTACAATACACTCAGGGACTGCTATTCTCTACAAACCACAGAGGGACTGCTATTCTCTCTAATATTCACAGGGACTGCGATTCTCTACAATACACACAGGGACTTCTATTCTCTATAATACACACAGGGACTGCTATTCTCTGGAATACATACAGGGACTGGTATTCTCTGGAATATACACAGAGACTGGTATTCTCTACAATACACACACGGACTGCTATTCTCTACAATACTGAGAGGGACTGCTATTCTCTATAATACACACAGGGACTGGTATTCTCTACAATACACACAGTGACTGCTATTCTCTACAATATACACAGGGACTTATGTTCTCTATAATACACACAGGGACTGCTATTCTCTGGAATACACACAGGGACTGGTATTCTCTGCAATACACACAGGGACTGCTATTCTCGACAATACACACAGGGGCTGCTATTCTCGACAATACACACAGGGACTGCTATTCTCTACAATACACACAGGGACGGCTATTCTCTAAAATACACACAGGGACTGGTATTCTCTACAATGCACACAGGGAGTGCTGTTCTCTACAATACACACAGGGACTAGAATTCTCTACAATACACTCAGGGACTGCTATTCTCTACAAACCACAGAGGGACTGCTATTCTCTTTAATATTCACAGGGACTGCGATTCGCTACAATACACACAGGGACTGCTATTCTCTACAATACACACAGGGACTGCTATTCTCTACAATACACACAGGGACTGCTATTCTCTACAATACAGAGAGGGACTGCTATTTTGTACAATACACACAGGGACTGCTATTCTCTATAATACACACAGGGAACGCTATTCTCTGGAATACACACAGGGACTGGTATTCTCTGGAATACACACAGGGACTGCTATTCTCTATAATACACACAGGGACTGCTATTCTCTACAATACACACAGGGACTAGTATTCTCTACAAAACACTCAGGGACTGCTATTCTCTACAACCCACAGAGGGACTGCTATTCTCTCTAATATTCACAGGGACTGCGATTCTCTACAATACACACAGGGACTTCTATTCTCTATAATACACACAGGGACTGCTATTCTCTGGAATACACACAGGGACTGGTATTCTCTGGAATATACACAGAGACTGGTATTCTCTACAATACACACAGGGACTGCTATTCTCGACAATACACACAGGGACTGCTATTCTCTACAATACAGAGAGGGACTGCTATTCTCTATAATACACACAGGGACTGGTACTCTTTCGAATACACACAGTGACTGGTATTCTCTGGAATACACACAGGGACTGGTATTCTCTGGAATACACAGAGAGACTGGTATTCTCTACAATACACACAGGGACTGCTATTCTCTACAATATACATAGGGACTGTTATTCTCTACAATACACACAGGGACTGCTATTCTCTACAATATACACAGGAACTGGTATTCTCTACAATACACACAGTGACTGCTATTCTCTACAATATACACAGGGACTGCTATTCTCTAGAATACACACAGGGACTGGTATTCTCTACAATACACACAGGGACTGCTATTCTCTACAATACACACAGGGACTAGAATTCTCTACAATACACTCAGGGACTGCTATTCTCTACAAACCACAGAGGGACTGCTATTCTCTCTAATATTCACAGGGACTGCGATTCTCTACAATACACACAGGGACTGCGATTCTCTCCAATACACACAGGGACTGCTATTCTCTATAATACACACAGGGAACGCTATTCTCTGGAATACACACAGGGACTGGTATTCTCTGGAATACACACAGGGACTGGTATTCTCTGGAATACACACAGGGACTGCTATTCTCTACAATACACACAGGGACTGCTATTCTCTACAATACACACAGGGACTGCTATTCTCTACAATACACACAGGGACTGCTATTCTCTACAATACACAGTGGGACTGCGAGTCTCCATAATACAAATGGCACTGCTATTCTCTATAAATACACACAGGGACTGCTATTCTCTATAATACACACAGGGACTGGTGTTCTCAACAATACACACAGGGACTGCTATTCTCTACAATACACACAGGCACTGTTATTCTCTACAATACACACAGGGACTGCTATTCTCTACAATACAGAGAGGGACTGCTATTTTGTACAATACACACAGGGACTGCTATTCTCTATAATACACACAGGGAATGCTATTCTCTGGAATACACACAGGGACTGGTATTCTCTGGAATACACACAGGGACTGGTATTCTCTATAATACACAGTGGGACTGGTATTCTCTACAATATACACAGGAACTGATATTCTCTACAATACACACAGGGACTGCTATTCTCTACAAAACACACAAGGACTGCTATTCTCTACAATACACACAGGGACTGGTATTCTCTACAATACACTCAGGGACTACTATTCTCTACAATACACACAGGGACTGCTATTCTCTACAATACACACAGGGACTGCTATTGTCTACAATACAAACAGGGACTGCTATTCTCTACAATACACACAGGGACTGCTATTCTCTACAATACGCACAGGGACTGGTATTCTCTACAATACTCACAGGGACTGATATTCTCGATAATACACACAGGGACTGCTATTCACTACCATAAACACTGGGACTGCTATTTTCTACAATACACACAGGGACTGCTATTCACTACAATAAACGCAGGGACTGATATTCTCTACAATGCACACAGGCAGTGTTATTCTCTACAAGACACACAGGGACTGCTATTCTCTACAATACAGAGAGGGACTGCTATTCTCCACAATACACACAGGGTCTGATATTCTCTATAGTACACACAGGGACTGCTATTCTCTACAATACAGAGAGGGACTGCTATTCTCTGCAATACACACAGGGACTACTATTCTCTGCAATACACACAGGGACTGGTATTCTCGAAAATACACACAGGGACTGCTATTCTCTACAGTACACACTGGGACTGGTATTCTCTACAATACACACAGGGTCTGCTCTTCTCTCCAATACACACAGGGACTGGTATTCTCGATAATACACATAGGGACTGGTATTCTCTACAATACACACAGGGACTGCTATTCTCTTGAATACACACAGGGACTGGTATTCTCGATAATACACATAGGGACTGGTATTCTCTACAATACACACAGGGACTGCTATTCTCTTGAATACACACAGGGACTGGTATTCTCTACAATACACACAGGGACTGCTATTCTCTACAAACCACAGAGGGACTGCTATTCTCTCTAATATTCACAGGGACTGCGATTCTCTAAATTACACACAGGGACTGCTATTGTCTACAATACATACAGGGACTGCTATTCTCTAAAATACACTCAGGGACTGGTATTCTCGATAATACACACAGGGACTGCTATTCACTACAATAAACACTGGGACTGCTATTTTGTACAATACACACAGCGACTGGTATTCTCTACAATACACACAGGGAATGCTATTCTCTGGAGTACACACAGGGACTGCTATTCTCTATAATACACACAGGGACTGCTATTCCCTACAATATACACAGGAACTGATATTCTCCACAATACACACAGGGACTGCTATTCTCTACAAAACACACAAGGACTGCTATTCTCCACAATACACACAGGGACTGGTATTCTCTACAATACACTCAGGGACTGGTATTCTCGATAATACACACAGGGACTGCTATTCACTACAATAAACCCTGGGACTGCTATTTTCTACAATACACACAGGGACTGCTATTCACTACAATAAACGCAGGGACTGATATTCTCTACAATGCACACAGGCACTGTTATTCTCTACAAGACACACAGGGACTGCTATTCTCGACAATACACAGAAGGACTGCTATTCTCTATAATACACACAGGGAATGCTATTCTCTGGAATGCACACAGGGACTGGTATTCTCTCGAATACACACAGGGACTGGTATTCTCTATAATACACACAGGGACTGGTATTCTCTATAATACACACAGGGACTGCTATTCTCTACAAACCACAGAGCGACTGCTCTTCTCTCTAATATTCACAGGGACTGCGATTCTCTACAATACACACAGGGACTGCGATTCTCTACAATACACACAGGGACTGCTATTCTCTACAATACACACAGGGACTGCTATTCTCTACAATACACACAGAGACTGCTATTCTCTACAATGCACAGTGGGACTGCGAGTCTCCATAATACAAATGGCACTGCTATTCTCTATAAATACACACAGGGACTGCTATTCTCTAAAATACACACAGGGACTGGTATTCTCTACAATACACACAGGGACTGCTATTCTCAACAATACACTCAGGGACTGGTATTCTCTACAATACACACAGGGACTGCTATTCTCTACAATACACACAGGGACTAGTATTCTCTACAATACACTCAGGGACTGCTATTCTCTACAAACCACAGAGGGACTGCTATTCTCTCTAATATTCACAGGGACTGCGATTCTCTACAATACACACAGGGACTTCTATTCTCTATAATACACACAGGGACTGCTATTCTCTGGAATACATACAGGGACTGGTATTCTCTGGAATATACACAGAGACTGGTATTCTCTACAATACACACACGGACTGCTATTCTCTATAATACACACAGGGACTGCTATTCTCTATAATACAGAGAGGGACTGCTATTTTGTACAATACACAGAAGGACTGCTATTCTCTATAATACACACAGGGACTGCTATTCTGTACAATACACACAGGGACTGCGGTTCTCTATAAATACACACAGGGACTGCTATTCTCTACAATACACACAGGGACTGCGATTCTTTATAATACACACAGGGACTGCTATTCTCTATAATACACACAGGGACTGCTATTCTTTCGAATACACACAATGACTGGTATTCTCTGGAATACACACAGGGACTGGTATTCTCTACAATACACACAGGGGCTGCTATTCTCCATAATACACACAGGGCTTACTCTTCCCTGTAATACACACAGGGACTGCTATTCTCTATAATATACACAGGGACTGTTATTCTCTACAATATACAGAGGGACTGCTATTCTCTACAATACACACAGGGACTGTTATTCTCGACAATACACTCAGGGACTGGTATTCTCGACAATACACACAGGGACTGCTATTCTCTACAATACACACAGGGGCTGCTATTCTCTATAATACACACAGGGCTTACTCTTCCCTGTAATACACACAAGGACTGCTCTTCTCTATAATATACACAGGGACTGTTATTCTCTACAATATACATAGGGACTGCTATTCTCTACAATACACACAGGGACTGCTATTCTCTATAATACACACAGGGCTTACTCTTCCCTGTAATACAGAGAGGGACTGCTATTCTCTACAATACACACAGGGACTGTTATTCTCTACAATACACACAGGGACTGATATTCTCTAAAATACACACAGGGACTGCCATTTTCTGTAATACACACAGGGACTGGTATTCTCTACAATACACACAGGGACTGCTATTCTCTACAATACACACAGGGAATGCTATTCTCTGGAATACATACAGGGACTGGTATTCTCTACAATACACACAGGGACTGCTATTCTCTACAATACACACAGGGACTGTTATTCTCTACAATACACACAGAGACTGCTATTCTCTACAATACACACAGGGACTGGTATTCTCGATAATACACACAGGGACTGATATTCTCTACAATGCACACAGGCACTGTTATTCTCTACAAGACACACAGGGACTGCTATTCTCTACAATACAGAGAGGGACTGCTATTTTGTACAATACACAGAAGGACTGCTATTCTCTATAATACACACAGGGACTGCTATTCTGTACAATACACAAAGGGACTGCGGTTCTCTATAAATACACACAGGGACTGCTATTCTCTACAATACACACAGAAGGACTGCTATTCTCTATAATACACACAGGGACTGCTATTCTCTACAATACACACAGGGACTGCGATTCTTTATAATACACACAGGGACTGCTATTCTCTATAATACACACAGGGACTGCTATTCTGTCGAATACACACAATGACTGGTATTCTCTGGAATACACACAGGGACTGGTATTCTCTGGAATACACACAGGGACTGGTATTCTCTGGAATACACACAGGGACTGCTATTCTCTACAATACACACAGGGACTGCTATTCTCTATAATACACACAGGGACTGCTATTCTCTATAATACATACAGGGACTGCTATTCTTTCGAATACACACAATGACTGGTATTCTCTGGAATACACACAGGGAATGGTATTCTCTGCAATACACACAGGGACTGCTATTCTCTATAATACACACAGGGACTGGTATTCTCTACAATACACACAGGGACTGGTATTCTCGACAATACACACAGGGGCTGCTATTCTCCATAATACACACAGGGCTTACTCTTCCCTGTAATACACACAGGGACTGCTATTCTCTATAATATACACAGGGACTGTTATTCTCTACAATATACAGAGGGACTGCTATTCTCTACAATACACACAGGGACTGTTATTCTCGACAATACACTCAGGGACTGCTATTCTCGACAATACACACAGGGACTGCTATTCTCTACAATACACACAGGGGCTGCTATTCTCTATAATACACACAGGGGTTGCTATTCTCTATAATACACACAGGGCTTAATCTTCCCTGTAATACACACAAGGACTGCTATTCTCTATAATATACACAGGGACTGTTATTCTCTACAATATACATAGGGACTGCTATTCTCTACAATACACACAGGGACTGCTATTCTCTATAATACACACAGGGCTTACTCTTCCCTGTAATACAGAGAGGGACTGCTATTCTCTACAATACACACAGGGACTGTTATTCTCTACAATACACACAGGGACTGATATTCTCTAAAATACACACAGGGACTGCCATTTTCTGTAATACACACAGGGACTGGTATTCTCTACAATACACACAGGGAATGCTATTCTCTGGAATACATACAGGGACTGGTATTCTCTACAATACACACAGGGACTGCTATTCTCTACAATACACACAGGGACTGTTATTCTCTACAATACACACAGGGACTGGTATTCTCGACAATAAGCACAGGGACTGGTATTCTCGAAAATAAACACAAGGACTTCTGTTCTCTATAATACAAACAGGGACTGCTATTCTCAACAATATACACAGGGCCTGCTATTCTCTACAATACAAACAGGGACTGATATTCTCTGAAATACATACAGGGACTGGTATTCTCTACAATACACACAGGGACTGCTATTCTCTACAATACACACAGAGACTGCTATTCTCTACAATACACACAGGGACTGGTATTCTCGACAATAAGCACAGGGACTGGTATTCTCGAAAATAAACACAAGGACTTCTGTTCTCTATAATACAAACAGGGACTGCTATTCTCAACAATATACACAGGGCCTGCTATTCTCTACAATACAAACAGGGACTGATATTCTCTGAAATACACACAGGGACTGCTATTCTCTACAATACGCACAGGGACTGGTATTCTTGATAATACACACAGGGACTGCTATTCACTACATTAAACACTGGGACTGCTATTTTCTACAATACACACAGGGACTGCTATTCACTACAATAAACGCAGGGACTGATATTCTCTACAATGCACACAGGCACTGTTATTCTCTACAAGACACACAGGGACTGCTATTCTCTACAATACAGAGAGGGACTGCTATTTTGTACAATACACAGAAGGACTGCTATTCTCTATAATACACACAGGGAATGCTATTCTCTGGAATACACACAGGGACTGGTATTCTCTCGAATACACACAGGGACTGGTATTCTCTATAATACACACAGGGACTGCTATTCTCTACAATACACAGTGGGACTGCGAGTCTACATAATACAAATGGCACTGCTATTCTCTATAAATACACACAGGGACTGCTATTCTCTACAATACACACAGGGACTGGTATTCTCCACAATACACTCAGGGACTATTATTCTCTACAATACACACAGGGACTGCTATTCTCTATAATACACACAAGGAATGCTATTCTCTGGAATACACACAGGGACTGGTATTCTCTGGAATACACACAGAGACTGGTATTCTCTACAATCCACACAGGGACTGCTATTCTCTATAATACACACAGGGACTGCTATTCTCTACAATACACACAGTGACTGCTATTCTCTACAATATACACAGGAACTGGGATTCTCTACAATCCACACAGGGACTGCTATTCTCTATAATACACACAGGGACTGCGATTCTCTACAATACACACAGGGGCTGCTATTCTCTACACTACACACAGGGGCTGCTATTCTCTACAATACACACAGTGACTGCTATTCTCTACAATATACACAGGAACTGGGATTCTCTACAATCCACACAGGGACTGCTATTCTCTATAATACACACAGGGACTGTTATTCTCTACAATACACACAGGGGCTGCTATTCTCGAAAATACACACAGGGACTGGTATTCTCTACAATACACACAGGGAGTGCTGTTCTCTACAGTACACACAGGGACTGTTATTCTCTACAATACACACAGGGACTGGTATTCTCAACAATACACACAGGGACTGGTATTCTCAACAATACACGCAGGGACTGGTATTCTCTGCAATGCACACAGGAACTGCTATTCTCTACAATACACACAGGGACTGCTATTCTCTAGAATACACACAGGGACTGGTATTCTCTAGAATACACACAGGGACTGGTATTCTCTACAATACACACAGGGACTAGTATTCTCTACAATACACTCAGGGACTGCTATTCTCTACAAACCAAAGAGGGACTGCAATTCTCTCTCATATTCACAGGGACTGCTATTCTCTACAAGACACACAGGGACTGCTATTCTCTACAATACAGAGAGGGACTGCCATTTTGTACAATACACACAGGGACTGCTATTCTCTATAATACACACAGGGAATGCTATTCTGTGGAATACACACAGGGACTGCTGTTCTCTATAATACACACAGGGACTGGTATTCTCTGGAATACACACAGGGACTGCTGTTCTCTATAATCCACACAGGGACTGCTATTCTCCACAATACACAGAGGGACTGCTATTCTCTACAATACACTCAGGGACTACTATTCTCTACAATACACACAGGGACTGCTATTCTCTACAATACACACAGGGACTGCTATTCTCTACAATACAAACAGGGACTGCTATTCTCTCCAATACACACAGGGACTGCTATTCTCTACAATACGCACAGGGACTGCTATTCTCTACAATACGCACAGGGACTGGTATTCTCGATAATACACACAGGGACTGATATTCTCTACAATGCACACAGGCACTGTTATTCTCTACAAGACACACAGGGACTGCTATTCTCTACAATACAGAGAGGGACTACTATTTTGTACAATACACAGAAGGACTGCTATTCTCTATAATACACACAGGGACTGCTATTCTGTACAATACACACAGGGACTGCGGTTCTCTATAAATACACACAGGGACTGCTATTCTCTACAATACACACAGGGACTGCGATTCTTTATAATACACACAGGGACTGCTATTCTCTATAATACACACAGGGACTGCTATTCTTTCGAATACACACAATGACTGGTATTCTCTGGAATATACACAGGGACTGGTATTCTCTGGAATACACACAGGGACTGGTATTCTCTGGAATACACACAGGGACTGCTATTCTCTACAATACACACAGGGACTGCTATTCTCTATAATACACACAGGGACTGCTATTCTCTATAATACACACAGGGACTGCTATTCTTTCGAATACACACAATGACTGGTATTCTCTGGAATACACACAGGGAATGGTATTCTCTGCAATACACACAGGGACTGCTATTCTCTATAATACACACAGGGACTGGTATTCTCTACAATACACACAGGGACTGGTATTCTCTACAATACACACAGGGACTGGTATTCTCTACAATACACACAGGGACTGCTATTCTCGACAATACACACAGGGACTGCTATTCTCGACAATGCACTCAGGGACTGCTATTCTCGACAATACACACAGGGGCTGCTATTCTCCATAATACACACAGGGCTTACTCTTCCCTGTAATACACACAGGGACTGCTATTCTCTATAATATACACAGGGACTGTTATTCTCTACAATATACAGAGGGACTGCTATTCTCTACAATACACACAGGGACTGTTATTCTCGACAATACACTCAGGGACTGGTATTCTCGACAATACACACAGGGACTGCTATTCTCTACAATACACACAGGGGCTGCTATTCTCTATAATACACACAGGGCTTACTCTTCCCTGTAATACACACAAGGACTGCTATTCTCTATAATATACACAGGGACTGTTATTCTCTACAATATACATAGGGACTGCTATTCTCTACAATACACACAGGGACTGCTATTCTCTACAATACACACAGGGACTGCTATTCTCTACAATACACACAGGGACTGTTATTCTCTACAATACACACAGGGACTGCTATTCTCTACAATACACACAGGGACTGGTATTCTCGATAATACACACAGGGACTGATATTCTCTACAATGCACACAGGCACTGTTATTCTCTACAAGACACACAGGGACTGCTATTCTCTACAATACAGAGAGGGACTGCTATTTTGTACAATACACAGAAGGACTGCTATTCTCTATAATACACACAGGGACTGCTATTCTGTACAATACACAAAGGGACTGCGGTTCTCTATAAATACACACAGGGACTGCTATTCTCTACAATACACACAGAAGGACTGCTATTCTCTATAATACACACAGGGACTGCTATTCTCTACAATACACACAGGGACTGCGATTCTTTATAATACACACAGGGACTGCTATTCTCTATAATACACACAGGGACTGCTATTCTGTCGAATACACACAATGACTGGTATTCTCTGGAATACACACAGGGACTGGTATTCTCTGGAATACACACAGGGACTGGTATTCTCTGGAATACACACAGGGACTGCTATTCTCTACAATACACACAGGGACTGCTATTCTCTATAATACACACAGGGACTGCTATTCTCTATAATACACACAGGGACTGCTATTCTTTCGAATACACACAATGACTGGTATTCTCTGGAATACACACAGGGAATGGTATTCTCTGCAATACACACAGGGACTGCTATTCTCTATAATACACACAGGGACTGGTATTCTCTACAATACACACAGGGACTGGTATTCTCGACAATACACACAGGGGCTGCTATTCTCCATAATACACACAGGGCTTACTCTTCCCTGTAATACACACAGGGACTGCTATTCTCTATAATATACACAGGGACTGGTATTCTCTACAATACACACAGGGACTGGTATTCTCTACAATACACACAGGGACTGGTATTCTCTACAATACACGCAGGGACTGCTATTCTCGACAATACACACAGGGACTGCTATTCTCGACAATACAGAGAGGGACTGCTATTTTGTACAATACACAGAAGGACTGCTATTCTCTATAATACACACAGGGACTGCTATTCTGTACAATACACAAAGGGACTGCGGTTCTCTATAAATACACACAGGGACTGCTATTCTCTACAATACACACAGAAGGACTGCTATTCTCTATAATACACACAGGGACTGCTATTCTCTACAATACACACAGGGACTGCGATTCTTTATAATACACACAGGGACTGCTATTCTCTATAATACACACAGGGACTGCTATTCTGTCGAATACACACAATGACTGGTATTCTCTGGAATACACACAGGGACTGGTATTCTCTGGAATACACACAGGGACTGGTATTCTCTGGAATACACACAGGGACTGCTATTCTCTACAATACACACAGGGACTGCTATTCTCTATAATACACACAGGGACTGCTATTCTCTATAATACACACAGGGACTGCTATTCTCTATAATACACACAGGGACTGCTATTCTCTATAATACACACAGGGACTGCTATTCTCTATAATACACACAGGGACTGCTATTCTTTCGAATACACACAATGACTGGTAGTCTCTGGAATACACACAGGGAATGGTATTCTCTGCAATACACACAGGGACTGGTATTCTCGACAATACACACAGGGGCTGCTATTCTCCATAATACACACAGGGCTTACTCTTCCCTGTAATACACACAGGGACTGCTATTCTCTATAATATACACAGGGACTGGTATTCTCAACAATACACGCAGGGACTGGTATTCTCTGCAATGCACACAGGAACTGCTATTCTCTACAATACACACAGGGACTGCTATTCTCTAGAATACACACAGGGACTGGTATTCTCTAGAATACACACAGGGACTGGTATTCTCTACAATACACACAGGGACTAGTATTCTCTACAATACACTCAGGGACTGCTATTCTCTACAAACCAAAGAGGGACTGCAATTCTCTCTCATATTCACAGGGACTGCTATTCTCTACAAGACACACAGGGACTGCTATTCTCTACAATACAGAGAGGGACTGCCATTTTGTACAATACACACAGGGACTGCTATTCTCTATAATACACACAGGGAATGCTATTCTGTGGAATACACACAGGGACTGCTGTTCTCTATAATACACACAGGGACTGGTATTCTCTGGAATACACACAGGGACTGCTGTTCTCTATAATCCACACAGGGACTGCTATTCTCCACAATACACAGAGGGACTGCTATTCTCTACAATACACTCAGGGACTACTATTCTCTACAATACACACAGGGACTGCTATTCTCTACAATACACACAGGGACTGCTATTCTCTACAATACAAACAGGGACTGCTATTCTCTCCAATACACACAGGGACTGCTATTCTCTACAATACGCACAGGGACTGCTATTCTCTACAATACGCACAGGGACTGGTATTCTCGATAATACACACAGGGACTGATATTCTCTACAATGCACACAGGCACTGTTATTCTCTACAAGACACACAGGGACTGCTATTCTCTACAATACAGAGAGGGACTACTATTTTGTACAATACACAGAAGGACTGCTATTCTCTATAATACACACAGGGACTGCTATTCTGTACAATACACACAGGGACTGCGGTTCTCTATAAATACACACAGGGACTGCTATTCTCTACAATACACACAGGGACTGCGATTCTTTATAATACACACAGGGACTGCTATTCTCTATAATACACACAGGGACTGCTATTCTTTCGAATACACACAATGACTGGTATTCTCTGGAATATACACAGGGACTGGTATTCTCTGGAATACACACAGGGACTGGTATTCTCTGGAATACACACAGGGACTGCTATTCTCTACAATACACACAGGGACTGCTATTCTCTATAATACACACAGGGACTGCTATTCTCTATAATACACACAGGGACTGCTATTCTTTCGAATACACACAATGACTGGTATTCTCTGGAATACACACAGGGAATGGTATTCTCTGCAATACACACAGGGACTGCTCTTCTCTATAATACACACAGGGACTGGTATTCTCTACAATACACACAGGGACTGGTATTCTCTACAATACACACAGGGACTGGTATTCTCTACAATACACACAGGGACTGCTATTCTCGACAATACACACAGGGACTGCTATTCTCGACAATGCACTCAGGGACTGCTATTCTCGACAATACACACAGGGGCTGCTATTCTCCATAATACACACAGGGCTTACTCTTCCCTGTAATACACACAGGGACTGCTATTCTCTATAATATACACAGGGACTGTTATTCTCTACAATATACAGAGGGACTGCTATTCTCTACAATACACACAGGGACTGTTATTCTCGACAATACACTCAGGGACTGGTATTCTCGACAATACACACAGGGACTGCTATTCTCTACAATACACACAGGGGCTGCTATTCTCTATAATACACACAGGGCTTACTCTTCCCTGTAATACACACAAGGACTGCTATTCTCTATAATATACACAGGGACTGTTATTCTCTACAATATACATAGGGACTGCTATTCTCTACAATACACACAGGGACTGCTATTCTCTACAATACACACAGGGACTGCTATTCTCTACAATACACACAGGGACTGTTATTCTCTACAATACACACAGGGACTGCTATTCTCTACAATACACACAGGGACTGGTATTCTCGATAATACACACAGGGACTGATATTCTCTACAATGCACACAGGCACTGTTATTCTCTACAAGACACACAGGGACTGCTATTCTCTACAATACAGAGAGGGACTGCTATTTTGTACAATACACAGAAGGACTGCTATTCTCTATAATACACACAGGGACTGCTATTCTGTACAATACACAAAGGGACTGCGGTTCTCTATAAATACACACAGGGACTGCTATTCTCTACAATACACACAGAAGGACTGCTATTCTCTATAATACACACAGGGACTGCTATTCTCTACAATACACACAGGGACTGCGATTCTTTATAATACACACAGGGACTGCTATTCTCTATAATACACACAGGGACTGCTATTCTGTCGAATACACACAATGACTGGTATTCTCTGGAATACACACAGGGACTGGTATTCTCTGGAATACACACAGGGACTGGTATTCTCTGGAATACACACAGGGACTGCTATTCTCTACAATACACACAGGGACTGCTATTCTCTATAATACACACAGGGACTGCTATTCTCTATAATACACACAGGGACTGCTATTCTTTCGAATACACACAATGACTGGTATTCTCTGGAATACACACAGGGAATGGTATTCTCTGCAATACACACAGGGACTGCTATTCTCTATAATACACACAGGGACTGGTATTCTCTACAATACACACAGGGACTGGTATTCTCGACAATACACACAGGGGCTGCTATTCTCCATAATACACACAGGGCTTACTCTTCCCTGTAATACACACAGGGACTGCTATTCTCTATAATATACACAGGGACTGGTATTCTCTACAATACACACAGGGACTGGTATTCTCTACAATACACACAGGGACTGGTATTCTCTACAATACACGCAGGGACTGCTATTCTCGACAATACACACAGGGACTGCTATTCTCGACAATACAGAGAGGGACTGCTATTTTGTACAATACACAGAAGGACTGCTATTCTCTATAATACACACAGGGACTGCTATTCTGTACAATACACAAAGGGACTGCGGTTCTCTATAAATACACACAGGGACTGCTATTCTCTACAATACACACAGAAGGACTGCTATTCTCTATAATACACACAGGGACTGCTATTCTCTACAATACACACAGGGACTGCGATTCTTTATAATACACACAGGGACTGCTATTCTCTATAATACACACAGGGACTGCTATTCTGTCGAATACACACAATGACTGGTATTCTCTGGAATACACACAGGGACTGGTATTCTCTGGAATACACACAGGGACTGGTATTCTCTGGAATACACACAGGGACTGCTATTCTCTACAATACACACAGGGACTGCTATTCTCTATAATACACACAGGGACTGCTATTCTCTATAATACACACAGGGACTGCTATTCTCTATAATACACACAGGGACTGCTATTCTCTATAATACACACAGGGACTGCTATTCTCTATAATACACACAGGGACTGCTATTCTTTCGAATACACACAATGACTGGTAGTCTCTGGAATACACACAGGGAATGGTATTCTCTGCAATACACACAGGGACTGGTATTCTCGACAATACACACAGGGGCTGCTATTCTCCATAATACACACAGGGCTTACTCTTCCCTGTAATACACACAGGGACTGCTATTCTCTATAATATACACAGGGACTGTTATTCTCTACAATACACACAGGGACTGCTATTCTCTACAATACACACAGGGACTGTTATTCTCTACAATACACACAGGGACTGATATTCTCTAAAATACACACAGGGACTGCCATTTTCTGTAATACACACAGGGACTGGTATTCTCTACAATACACACAGGGAATGCTATTCTCTGGAATACATACAGGGACTGGTATTCTCTACAATACACACAGGGACTGCTATTCTCTACAATACACACAGGGACTGTTATTCTCTACAATACACACAGAGACTGCTATTCTCTACAATACACACAGGGACTGGTATTCTCGACAATAAGCACAGGGACTGGTATTCTCGAAAATAAACACAAGGACTTCTGTTGTCTATAATACACACAGGGACTGCTATTCTCTACAATATACACAGGAACTGATATTCTCTACACTACACACAAGGACTGCTATTCTCTACAAAACACACAAGGACTGCTATTCTCCACAATACACACAGGGACTGGTATTCTCTACAAGACACACAGGGACTGGTATTCTCGACAATAAGCACAGGGACTGGTATTCTCGAAAATAAACACAAGGACTTCTGTTCTCTATAATACAAACAGGGACTGCTATTCTCAACAATATACACAGGGCCTGCTATTCTCTACAATACAAACAGGGACTGATATTCTCTGAAATACATACAGGGACTGGTATTCTCTACAATACACACAGGGACTGCTATTCTCTACAATACACACAGAGACTGCTATTCTCTACAATACACACAGGGACTGGTATTCTCGACAATAAGCACAGGGACTGGTATTCTCGAAAATAAACACAAGGACTTCTGTTCTCTATAATACAAACAGGGACTGCTATTCTCAACAATATACACAGGGACTGCTATTCTCTACAATACGCACAGGGACTGGTATTCTTGATAATACACACAGGGACTGCTATTCACTACATTAAACACTGGGACTGCTATTTTCTACAATACACACAGGGACTGCTATTCACTACAATAAACGCAGGGACTGATATTCTCTACAATGCACACAGGCACTGTTATTCTCTACAAGACACACAGGGACTGCTATTCTCTACAATACAGAGAGGGACTGCTATTTTGTACAATACACAGAAGGACTGCTATTCTCTATAATACACACAGGGAATGCTATTCTCTGGAATACACACAGGGACTGGTATTCTCTCGAATACACACAGGGACTGGTATTCTCTATAATACACACAGGGACTGCTATTCTCTACAATACACAGTGGGACTGCGAGTCTACATAATACAAATGGCACTGCTATTCTCTATAAATACACACAGGGACTGCTATTCTCTACAATACACACAGGGACTGGTATTCTCCACAATACACTCAGGGACTATTATTCTCTACAATACACACAGGGACTGCTATTCTCTATAATACACACAAGGAATGCTATTCTCTGGAATACACACAGGGACTGGTATTCTCTGGAATACACACAGAGACTGGTATTCTCTACAATCCACACAGGGACTGCTATTCTCTATAATACACACAGGGACTGCTATTCTCTACAATACACACAGTGACTGCTATTCTCTACAATATACACAGGAACTGGGATTCTCAACAATCCACACAGGGACTGCTATTCTCTATAATACACACAGGGACTGCGATTCTCTACAATACACACAGGGGCTGCTATTCTCTACACTACACACAGGGGCTGCTATTCTCTACAATACACACAGTGACTGCTATTCTCTACAATATACACAGGAACTGGGATTCTCTACAATCCACACAGGGACTGCTATTCTCTATAATACACACAGGGACTGTTATTCTCTACAATACACACAGGGGCTGCTATTCTCGAAAATACACACAGGGACTGGTATTCTCTACAATACACACAGGGAGTGCTGTTCTCTACAGTACACACAGGGACTGTTATTCTCTACAATACACACAGGGACTGGTATTCTCAACAATACACACAGGGACTGGTATTCTCAACAATACACGCAGGGACTGGTATTCTCTGCAATGCACACAGGAACTGCTATTCTCTACAATACACACAGGGACTGCTATTCTCTAGAATACACACAGGGACTGGTATTCTCTAGAATACACACAGGGACTGGTATTCTCTACAATACACACAGGGACTAGTATTCTCTACAATACACTCAGGGACTGCTATTCTCTACAAACCAAAGAGGGACTGCAATTCTCTCTCATATGCACAGGGACTGCTATTCTCTACAAGACACACAGGGACTGCTATTCTCTACAATACAGAGAGGGACTGCCATTTTGTACAATACACACAGGGACTGCTATTCTCTATAATACACACAGGGAATGCTATTCTGTGGAATACACACAGGGACTGCTGTTCTCTATAATACACACAGGGACTGGTATTCTCTGGAATACACACAGGGACTGCTGTTCTCTATAATCCACACAGGGACTGCTATTCTCCACAATACACAGAGGGACTGCTATTCTCTACAATACACTCAGGGACTACTATTCTCTACAATACACACAGGGACTGCTATTCTCTACAATACACACAGGGACTGCTATTCTCTACAATACAAACAGGGACTGCTATTCTCTCCAATACACACAGGGACTGCTATTCTCTACAATACGCACAGGGACTGCTATTCTCTACAATACGCACAGGGACTGGTATTCTCGATAATACACACAGGGACTGATATTCTCTACAATGCACACAGGCACTGTTATTCTCTACAAGACACACAGGGACTGCTATTCTCTACAATACAGAGAGGGACTACTATTTTGTACAATACACAGAAGGACTGCTATTCTCTATAATACACACAGGGACTGCTATTCTGTACAATACACACAGGGACTGCGGTTCTCTATAAATACACACAGGGACTGCTATTCTCTACAATACACACAGGGACTGCGATTCTTTATAATACACACAGGGACTGCTATTCTCTATAATACACACAGGGACTGCTATTCTTTCGAATACACACAATGACTGCTATTCTCTGGAATACACACAGGGACTGGTATTCTCTGGAATACACACAGGGACTGGTATTCTCTGGAATACACACAGGGACTGCTATTCTCTACAATACACACAGGGACTGCTATTCTCTATAATACACACAGGGACTGCTATTCTCTATAATACACACAGGGACTGCTATTCTTTCGAATACACACAATGACTGGTATTCTCTGGAATACACACAGGGAATGGTATTCTCTGCAATACACACAGGGACTGCTATTCTCTATAATACACACAGGGACTGGTATTCTCTACAATACACACAGGGACTGGTATTCTCTACAATACACACAGGGACTGGTATTCTCTACAATACACACAGGGACTGCTATTCTCGACAATACACACAGGGACTGCTATTCTCGACAATGCACTCAGGGACTGCTATTCTCGACAATACACACAGGGGCTGCTATTCTCCATAATACACACAGGGCTTACTCTTCCCTGTAATACACACAGGGACTGCTATTCTCTATAATATACACGGGGACTGTTATTCTCTACAATATACAGAGGGACTGCTATTCTCTACAATACACACAGGGACTGTTATTCTCGACAATACACTCAGGGACTGGTATTCTCGACAATACACACAGGGACTGCTATTCTCTACAATACACACAGGGGCTGCTATTCTCTATAATACACACAGGGCTTACTCTTCCCTGTAATACACACAAGGACTGCTATTCTCTATAATATACACAGGGACTGTTATTCTCTACAATATACATAGGGACTGCTATTCTCTACAATACACACAGGGACTGCTATTCTCTACAATACACACAGGGCTTACTCTTCCCTGTAATACAGAGAGGGACTGCTATTCTCTACAATACACACAGGGACTGTTATTCTCTACAATACACACAGGGACTGATATTCTCTAAAATACACACAGGGACTGCCATTTTCTGTAATACACACAGGGACTGGTATTCTCTACAATACACACAGGGACTGCTATTCTCTACAATACACACAGGGAATGCTATTCTCTGGAATACATACAGGGACTGGTATTCTCTACAATACACACAGGGACTGCTATTCTCTACAATACACACAGGGACTGTTATTCTCTACAATACACACAGAGACTGCTATTCTCTACAATACACACAGGGACTGGTATTCTCGATAATACACACAGGGACTGATATTCTCTACAATGCACACAGGCACTGTTATTCTCTACAAGACACACAGGGACTGCTATTCTCTACAATACAGAGAGGGACTGCTATTTTGTACAATACACAGAAGGACTGCTATTCTCTATAATACACACAGGGACTGCTATTCTGTACAATACACAAAGGGACTGCGGTTCTCTATAAATACACACAGGGACTGCTATTCTCTACAATACACACAGAAGGACTGCTATTCTCTATAATACACACAGGGACTGCTATTCTCTACAATACACACAGGGACTGCGATTCTTTATAATACACACAGGGACTGCTATTCTCTATAATACACACAGGGACTGCTATTCTGTCGAATACACACAATGACTGGTATTCTCTGGAATACACACAGGGACTGGTATTCTCTGGAATACACACAGGGACTGGTATTCTCTGGAATACACACAGGGACTGCTATTCTCTACAATACACACAGGGACTGCTATTCTCTATAATACACACAGGGACTGCTATTCTCTATAATACACACAGGGACTGCTATTCTTTCGAATACACACAATGACTGGTATTCTCTGGAATACACACAGGGAATGGTATTCTCTGCAATACACACAGGGACTGCTATTCTCTATAATACACACAGGGACTGGTATTCTCTACAATACACACAGGGACTGGTATTCTCGACAATACACACAGGGGCTGCTATTCTCCATAATACACACAGGGCTTACTCTTCCCTGTAATACACACAGGGACTGCTATTCTCTATAATATACACAGGGACTGGTATTCTCTACAATACACACAGGGACTGGTATTCTCTACAATACACACAGGGACTGGTATTCTCTACAATACACGCAGGGACTGCTATTCTCGACAATACACACAGGGACTGCTATTCTCGACAATACAGAGAGGGACTGCTATTTTGTACAATACACAGAAGGACTGCTATTCTCTATAATACACACAGGGACTGCTATTCTGTACAATACACAAAGGGACTGCGGTTCTCTATAAATACACACAGGGACTGCTATTCTCTACAATACACACAGAAGGACTGCTATTCTCTATAATACACACAGGGACTGCTATTCTCTACAATACACACAGGGACTGCGATTCTTTATAATACACACAGGGACTGCTATTCTCTATAATACACACAGGGACTGCTATTCTGTCGAATACACACAATGACTGGTATTCTCTGGAATACACACAGGGACTGGTATTCTCTGGAATACACACAGGGACTGGTATTCTCTGGAATACACACAGGGACTGCTATTCTCTACAATACACACAGGGACTGCTATTCTCTATAATACACACAGGGACTGCTATTCTCTATAATACACACAGGGACTGCTATTCTTTCGAATACACACAATGACTGGTAGTCTCTGGAATACACACAGGGAATGGTATTCTCTGCAATACACACAGGGACTGCTATTCTCTATAATACACACAGGGACTGGTATTCTCTACAATACACACAGGGACTGGTATTCTCGACAATACACACAGGGGCTGCTATTCTCCATAATACACACAGGGCTTACTCTTCCCTGTAATACACACAGGGACTGCTATTCTCTATAATATACACAGGGACTGGTATTCTCGACAATACACACAGGGGCTGCTATTCTCCATAATACACACAGGGCTTACTCTTCCCTGTAATACACACAGGGACTGCTATTCTCTATAATATACACAGGGACTGGTATTCTCTACAATACACACAGGGACTGGTATTCTCTACAATACACACAGGGACTGGTATTCTCTACAATACACGCAGGGACTGCTATTCTCGACAATACACACAGGGACTGCTATTCTCGACAATGCACTCAGGGACTGCTATTCTCGACAATACACACAGGGGCTGCTATTCTCCATAATACACACAGGGCTTACTCTTCCCTGTAATACACACAGGGACTGCTATTCTCTATAATATACACAGGGACTGTTATTCTCTACAATATACAGAGGGACTGCTATTCTCTACAATACACACAGGGACTGTTATTCTCGACAATACACTCAGGGACTGCTATTCTCGACAATACACACAGGGACTGCTATTCTCTACAATACACACAGGGGCTGCTATTCTCTATAATACACACAGGGGCTGCTATTCTCTATAATACACACAGGGCTTACTCTTCCCTGTAATACACACAAGGACTGCTATTCTCTATAATATACACAGGGACTGTTATTCTCTACAATATACATAGGGACTGCTATTCTCTACAATACACACAGGGACTGCTATTCTCTATAATACACACAGGGCTTACTCTTCCCTGTAATACAGAGAGGGACTGCTATTCTCTACAATACACACAGGGACTGTTATTCTCTACAATACACACAGGGACTGATATTCTCTAAAATACACACAGGGACTGCCATTTTCTGTAATACACACAGGGACTGGTATTCTCTACAATACACACAGGGAATGCTATTCTCTGGAATACATACAGGGACTGGTATTCTCTACAATACACACAGGGACTGCTATTCTCTACAATACACACAGGGACTGTTATTCTCTACAATACACACAGAGACTGCTATTCTCTACAATACACACAGGGACTGGTATTCTCGACAATAAGCACAGGGACTGGTATTCTCGAAAATAAACACAAGGACTTCTGTTGTCTATAATACACACAGGGACTGCTATTCTCTACAATATACACAGGAACTGATATTCTCTACACTACACACAGGGACTGCTATTCTCTACAAAACACACAAGGACTGCTATTCTCCACAATACACACAGGGACTGGTATTCTCTACAAGACACTCAGGGACTACTATTCTCTACAATACACACAGGGACTGCTATTCTCTACAATACAAACAGGGACTGCTATTCTCTACAATACACACAGGGACTGCTATTCTCTACAATACAAACAGGGACTGCTATTCTCTACAATATACACAGGGACTGCTATTCTCTACAATACACACAGGGACTGCTATTCTCTACAATACAAACAGGGACTGCTATTCTCTACAATATACACAGGGACTGCTATTCTCTACAATACACACAGGGACTGCTATTCTCTACAAAACAAACAGGGACTGCTATTCTCAACAATATACACAGGGCCTGCGATTCTCTACAATACACACAGGGACTGCTATTCTCTACAATACAAACAGGGACTGATATTCTCTACAATACACACAGGGACTGCTATTCTCTACAATACGCACAGGGACTGGTATTCTCGATAATACACACAGGGACTGCTATTCACTACATTAAACACTGGGACTGCTATTTTCTACAATACACACAGGGACTGCTATTCACTACAATAAACGCAGGGACTGATATTCTCTACAATGCACACAGGCACTGTTATTCTCTACAAGACACACAGGGATTGCTATTCTCTACAATACAGAGAGGGACTGCTATTTTGTACAATACACAGAAGGACTGCTATTCTCTATAATACACACAGGGAATGCTATTCTCTGGAATACACACAGGGACTGGTATTCTCTCGAATACACACAGGGACTGGTATTCTCTATAATACACACAGGGACTGCTATTCTCTATAATACACAGTGGGACTGCGAGTCTACATAATACAAATGGCACTGCTATTCTCTATAAATACACACAGGGACTGCTATTCTCTACAATACACACAGGGACTGGTATTCTCTACAATACACTCAGGGACTACTATTCTCTACAATACACACAGGGACTGCTATTCTCTATAATACACACAAGGAATGCTATTCTCTGGAATACACACAGGGACTGGTATTCTCTATAATCCACACAGAGACTGGTATTCTCTACAATACACACAGGGACTGCTATTCTCTGTAATACACACAGGGACTGCTATTCTCTACAATACACACAGTGTCTGCTATTCTCTACAATATACACAGGAACTGGTATTCTCTACAATACACACAGGGACTGGTATTCTCGACAATCAACACAGGGAATTCTGTTCTCTATAATATACACAGGGACTGCTATTCTCTGGAATACACACAGGGACTGGTATTCTCTGCAATACACACAGGGGCTGCTATTCTCTACAATACACACAGGGGCTGCTATTCTCGAAAATACACACAGGGACTGGTATTCTCTACAATACACACAGGGAGTGCTGTTCTCTACAGTACACTCAGGGACTGTTATTCTCTACAATACACACAGGGACTGGTATTCTCAACAATACACACAGGGACTGGTATTCTCTACAATACACACAGGGACTGGTATTCTCTGCAATGCACACAGGAACTGCTATTCTCTACAATACACACAGGGACTGCTATTCTCTACAATACACACAGGGACTGCTATTCTCTAGAATACACACAGGGACTGGTATTCTCTACAATACACACAGGGACCAGTATTCTCTACAATACACTCAGGGACTGCTATTCTCTACAAACCAAAGAGGGACTGCTATTCTCTCTAATATTCACAGGGACTGCTATTCTCTACAAGACACACAGGGACTGCTATTCTCTACAATACAGAGAGGGACTGCCATTTTGTACAATACACACAGGGACTGCTATTCTCTATAATACACACAGGGAATGCTATTCTCTGGATTACAGACAGGGACTGCTGTTCTCTATAATACACACAGGGACTGGTATTCTCTGGAATACACACAGGGACTGCTGTTCTCTATAATCCACACAGGGACTGCTATTCTCTACAATACACTCAGTGACTACTATTCTCTACAATACACACAGGGACTGCTATTCTCTACAATACACACAGGGACTGCTATTCTCTACAATACAAACAGGGACTGCTATTCTCTCCAATACACACAGGGACTGCTATTCTCTACAATACGCACAGGGACTGCTATTCTCTACAATACGCACAGGGACTGGTATTCTCGATAATACACACAGGGACTGCTATTCACTACAATAAACACTGGGACTGCTATTTTCTACAATACACACAGGGACTGCTATTCACTACAATAAACACAGGGACTGATATTCTCTACAATGCACACAGGCACTGTTATTCTCGACAAGACACACAGGGACTGCTATTCTCTACAATACAGAGAGGGACTGCTATTTTGTACAATACACAGAAGGACTGCTATTCTCTACAATACACACAGGGACTGTTATTCTCTACAATACACACAGAGACTGCTATTCTCTACAATACACACAGGGACTGGTATTCTCGACAATAAGCACAGGGACTGGTATTCTCGAAAATAAACACAAGGACTTCTGTTCTCTATAATACACACAGGGACTGCTATTCTCTACAATATACACAGGAACTGATATTCTCTACACTACACACAGGGACTGCTATTCTCTACAAAACACACAAGGACTGCTATTCTCCACAATACACACAGGGACTGGTATTCTCTACAAGACACACAGGGACTACTATTCTCTACAATACACACAGGGACTGCTATTCTCTACAATACAAACAGGGACTGCTATTCTCTACAATACACACAGGGACTGCTATTCTCTACAATACAAACAGGGACTGCTATTCTCTACAATATACACAGGGACTGCTATTCTCTACAATACACACAGGGACTGCTATTCTCTACAATACAAACAGGGACTGCTATTCTCAACAATATACACAGGGCCTGCGATTCTCTACAATACACACAGGGACTGCTATTCTCTACAATACAAACAGGGACTGATATTCTCTACAATACACACAGGGACTGCTATTCTCTACAATACGCACAGGGACTGGTATTCTCGATAATACACACAGGGACTGCTATTCACTACATTAAACACTGGGACTGCTATTTTCTACAATACACACAGGGACTGCTATTCACTACAATAAACACAGGGACTGATATTCTCTACAATGCACACAGGCACTGTTATTCTCTACAAGACACACAGGGATTGCTATTCTCTACAATACAGAGAGGGACTGCTATTTTGTACAATACACAGAAGGACTGCTATTCTCTATAATACACACAGGGAATGCTATTCTCTGGAATACACACAGGGACTGGTATTCTCTCGAATACACACAGGGACTGGTATTCTCTATAATACACACAGGGACTGCTATTCTCTATAATACACAGTGGGACTGCGAGTCTACATAATACAAATGGCACTGCTATTCTCTATAAATACACACAGGGACTGCTATTCTCTACAATACACACAGGGACTGGTATTCTCTACAATACACTCAGGGACTACTATTCTCTACAATACAGACAGGGACTGCTATTCTCTATAATACACACAAGGAATGCTATTCTCTGGAATACACACAGGGACTGGTATTCTCTATAATCCACACAGAGACTGGTATTCTCTACAATACACACAGGGACTGCTATTCTCTGTAATACACACAGGGACTGCTATTCTCTACAATACACACAGTGTCTGCTATTCTCTACAATATACACAGGAACTGGTATTCTCTACAATACACACAGGGACTGCTATTCTCTACAATACACACAGGGACTGGTATTCTCGACAATCAACACAGGGAATTCTGTTCTCTATAATATACACAGGGACTGCTATTCTCTGGAATACACACAGGGACTGGTATTCTCTGCAATACACACAGGGGCTGCTATTCTCTACAATACACACAGGGGCTGCTATTCTCGAAAATACACACAGGGACTGGTATTCTCTACAATACACACAGGGAGTGCTGTTCTCTACAGTACACTCAGGGACTGTTATTCTCTACAATACACACAGGGACTGGTATTCTCAACAATACACACAGGGACTGGTATTCTCTACAATACACACAGGGACTGGTATTCTCTGCAATGCACACAGGAACTGCTATTCTCTACAATACACACAGGGACTGCTATTCTCTAGAATACACACAGGGACTGGTATTCTCTACAATACACACAGGGACCAGTATTCTCTACAATACACACAGGGACTGCTATTCTCTACAAGACACACAGGGACTGCTATTCTCTACAATACAGAGAGGGACTGCCATTTTGTACAATACACACAGGGACTGCTATTCTCTATAATACACACAGGGAATGCTATTCTCTGGAATACACACAGGGACTGCTGTTCTCTATAATACACACAGGGACTGGTATTCTCTGGAATACACACAGGGACTGCTGTTCTCTATAATCCACACAGGGACTGCTATTCTCCACAATACACACAGGGACTGCTATTCTCTACAATACACTCAGGGACTACTATTCTCTACAATACACACAGGGACTGCTATTCTCTACAATACACACAGGGACTGCTATTCTCTACAATACAAACAGGGACTGCTATTCTCTCCAATACACACAGGGACTGCTATTCTCTACAATACGCACAGGGACTGCTATTCTCTACAATACGCACAGGGACTGGTATTCTCGATACTACACACAGGGACTGCTATTCACTACAATAAACACTGGGACTGCTATTTTCTACAATACACACAGGGACTGCTATTCACTACAATAAACACAGGGACTGATATTCTCTACAATGCACACAGGCACTGTTATTCTCGACAAGACACACAGGGACTGCTATTCTCTACAATACAGAGAGGGACTGCTATTTTGTACAATACACAGAAGGACTGCTATTCTCTATAATACACACAGGGACTGCTATTCTGTACAATACACACAGGGACTGCGATTCTCTATAAATACACACAGGGACTGCTATTCTCTACAATACACACAGAAGGACTGCTATTCTCTATAATACACACAGGGACTGCTATTCTTTCGAATACACACAATGACTGGTATTCTCTGGAATACACACAGGGACTGGTATTCTCTGGAATACACACAGGGACTGGTATTCTCTACAATACACACAGGGACTGCTATTCTCTACAATACACACAGGGACTGCGATTCTCTATAATACACACAGGGACTGCTATTCTCTATAATACACACAGGGACTGCTATTCTCTATAATTCACACAGGGACTGCTATTCTTTCGAATACACACAATGACTGGTATTCTCTGGAATACACACAGGGAATGGTATTCTCTGCAATACACACAGGGACTGCTATTCTCTATAATACACACAGGGACTGGTATTCTCTACAATACACACAGGGACTGGTATTCTCTACAATACACACAGGGACTGGTATTCTCTACAATACACACAGGGACTGGTATTCTCTACAATACACACAGGGACTGCTATTCTCGACAATACACTCAGGGACTGCTATTCTCGACAATACACACAGGGACTGCTATTCTCGACAATACACACAGGGGCTGCTATTCTCTATAATACACACAGGGCTTACTCTTCCCTGTAATACACACAGGGACTGCTATTCTCGAAAATATACACAGGGACTGTTATTCTCTACAATATACAGAGGGACTGCTATTCTCTACAATACACACAGGGACTGCTATTCTCGACAATACACTCAGGGACTGCTATTCTCTATAATACACACAGGGACTGGTATTCTCTACAATACACACAGGGACTGGTATTCTCTACAATACACACAGGGACTGGTATTCTCTACAATACACACAGGGACTGCGATTCTTTATAATACACACAGGGACTGCTATTCTTTCGAATACACACAATGACTGGTATTCTCTGGAATACACACAGGGACTGGTATTCTCTGGAATACACACAGGGACTGGTATTCTCTGGAATACACACAGGGACTGCTATTCTCTACAATACACACAGGGACTGCGATTCTCTATAATACACACAGGGACTGCTGTTCTCTAAATTACACACAGGGACTGCTATTCTTTCGAATACACACAATGACTGGTATTCTCTGGAATACACACAGGGAATGGTATTCTCTGCAATACACACAGGGACTGCTATTCTCTATAATACACACAGGGACTGGTATTCTCTACAATACACACAGGGACTGGTATTCTCTACAATACACACAGGGACTGCGATTCTTTATAATGCACACAGGGACTGCTATTCTTTCGAATACACACAATGACTGGTATTCTCTGGAATACACACAGGGACTGGTATTCTCTGGAATACACACAGGGACTGGTATTCTCTGGAATACACACAGGGACTGCTATTCTCTACAATCCACACAGGGACTGCGATTCTCTATAATACACACAGGGACTGCTATTCTCTATAATACACACAGGGACTGCTATTCTTTCGAATACACACAATGACTGGTATTCTCTGCAATACACACAGGGAATGGTATTCTCTGCAATACACACAGGGAATGGTATTCTCTATAATACACACAGGGACTGGTATTCTCTATCATATACACAGGGACTGTTATTCTCTACAATACACACAGGGACTGCTATTCTCGAAAATACACACAGGGACTGGTATTCTCTACAATACACACAGGGACTGGTATTCTCTACAATACACACAGGGACTGGTATTCTCTACAATACACACAGGGACTGGTATTCTCTGCAATGCACACAGGAACTGCTATTCTCTACAATACACACAGGGACTGCTATTCTCTAGAATACACACAGGGACTGGTATTCTCTACAATACACACAGGGACTAGTATTCTCTACAATACACTCAGGGACTGCTATTCTCTACAAACCAAAGAGGGACTGCTATTCTCTCTAATATTCACAGGGACTGCTATTCTCTACAATACACACAGGGACTGCTATTCTCTATAATACACACAGGGAATGCTATTCTCTGGAATACACACAGGGACTGCTGTTCTCTATAATACACACAGGGACTGGTATTCTCTGGAATACACACAGGGACTGCTGTTCTCTATAATCCACACAGGGACTGCTATTCTCCACAATACACAGAGGGACTGCTATTCTCTACAATACACTCAGGGACTACTATTCTCTACAATACACACAGGGACTGCTATTCTCTACAATACACACAGGGACTGCTATTCTCTACAATACAAACAGGGACTGCTATTCTCTCCAATACACACAGGGACTGCTATTCTCTACAATACGCACAGGGACTGCTATTCTCTACAATACGCACAGGGACTGGTATTCTCGATAATACACACAGGGACTGCTATTCACGACAATAAACACTGGGACTGCTATTTTCTACAATACACACAGGGACTGCTATTCACGACAATAAACACAGGGACTGATATTCTCTACAATGCACACAGGCACTGTTATTCTCGACAAGACACACAGGGACTGCTATTCTCTACAATACAGAGAGGGACTGCTATTTTGTACAATACACAGAAGGACTGCTATTCTCTATAATACACACAGGGACTGCTATTCTGTACAATACACACAGGGACTGCGATTCTCTATAAATACACACAGGGACTGCTATTCTCTACAATACACACAGAAGGACTGCTATTCTCTATAATACACACAGGGACTGCTATTCTCTACAATACACACAGGGACTGCGATTCTTTATAATACACACAGGGACTGCTATTCTCTATAATACACACAGGGACTGCTATTCTTTCGAATACACACAATGACTGGTATTCTCTGGAATACACACAGGGACTGGTATTCTCTGGAATACACACAGGGACTGGTATTCTCTGGAATACACACAGGGACTGGTATTCTCTGGAATACACACAGGGACTGCTATTCCCTACAATACACACAGGGACTGCAATTCTCTATAATACACACAGGGACTGCTATTCTCTATAATACACACAGGGACTGCTATTCTTTCGAATACACACAATGACTGGTATTCTCTGGAATACACACAGGGAATGGTATTCTCTGCAATACACACAGGGACTGCTATTCTCTATAATACACACAGGGACTGCTATTCTCTACAATACACACAGGGACTGGTATTCTCTACAATACACACAGGGACTGGTATTCTCTACAATACACACAGGGACTGGTATTCTCTACAATACACACAGGGACTGGTATTCTCTACAATACACACAGGGACTGCTATTCTCGACAATACACTCAGGGACTGCTATTCTCGACAATACACACAGGGACTGCTATTCTCGACAATACACACAGGGGCTGCTATTCTCTATAATACACACAGGGCTTACTCTTCCCTGTAATACACACAGGGACTGCTATTCTCTATAATATACACAGGGAGTTCTGTTCTCTATAATATATACAGGGACTGCTATTCTCTGGAATACACACAGGGACTGGTATTCTCAGCTATACACACAGGGGCTGCTATTCTCTACAATACACACAGGGGCTGCTATTCTCTACAATACACAGAGGGACTGCTATTCTCTAAACTACACACAGGGACTGCTATTCTCTATAATACACACAGTGAATGCTCTTCTCTGGAATACACACAGGGACTGGTATTCTCTACAAAACACACAAGGACTGCTATTCTCCACAATACACACAGGGACTGGTATTCTCTACAATACACTCAGGGACTACTATTCTCTACAATACACACAGGGACTGCTATTCTCTACAATACACACAGGGACTGCTATTCTCTACAATACACACAGGGACTGCTATTCTCTACAATACAAACATGGACTGCTATTCTCTTCAATACACACACGGACTGCTATTCTCTACAATACGCACAGGGACTGGTATTCTCGATAATACACACAGGGACTGCTATTCACTACAATAAACACTGGGACTGCTATTGTCTACAATACACACAGGGACTGCTATTCACTACAATAAACACAGGGACTGATATTCTCTACAATGCACACAGGCACTGTTATTCTCTACAAGACACACAGGGACTGCTATTCTCTACAAACCACAGAGGGACTGCTATTCTCTCTAATATTCACAGGGACTGCGATTCTCTACAATACACACAGGGACTGCTATTCTCTACAATACACACAGAGACTGCTATTCTCGACAATACACACAGGGGCTGCTATTCTCTATAATACACACAGGGCTTACTCTTCCCTGTAATACACACAGGGACTGCTATTCTCTATAATATACACAGGGACTGTTATTCTCTACAATATACAGAGGGACTGCTATTCTCTACAATACACACAGGGACTGCTATTCTCGACAATACACTCAGGGACTGCTATTCTCGACAATACACACAGGGACTGCTATTCTCTACAATACACACAGGGGCTGCTCTTCTCTATAATACACACAGGGCTTACTCTTCCCTGTAATACACACAAGGACTGCTATTCTCTATAACATACACAGGGACTGTTATTCTCTACAATACACACAGGGACTGATATTCTCTAAAATAAACACAGGGACTGCCATTTTCTGTAATACACACAGGGACTGGTATTCTCCAGAATACACACAGGGACTGCTATTCTCTACAATACACACAGGGAATGCTATTCTCTGGAATACATACAGGGACTGGTATTCTCTACAATACACACAGGGACTGCTATTCTCTACAATACACACAGGGACTGCTATTCTCTACAATACACACAGGGAATGCTATTCTCTGGAATACACACAGGGACTGGTATTCTCTACAATACACACAGGGACTGGTATTCTCGATAATACACACAGGGACTGCTATTCACTACAATAAACACTGGGACTGCTATTTTCTACAATACACACAGGCACTGTTATTCTCTACAAGACACACAGGGACTGCTATTCTCTACAATACAGAGAGGGACTGCTATTTTGTACAATACACAGAAGGACTGCTAATCTCTATAATACACACTGGGAATGCTATTCTCTGGAATACACACAGGGACTGGTATTCTCTCGAATACACACAGGGACTGCTATTCTCTACAATACACACAGGGACTGCGATTCTTTATAATACACACAGGGACTGCTATTCTTTCGAATACACACAATGACTGGTATTCTCTGGAATACACACAGGGACTGGTATTCTCTGGAATACACACAGGGACTGGTATTCTCTGGAATACACACAGGGACTGGTATTCTCTGGAATACACACAGGGACTGGTATTCTCTGGAATACACACAGGGACTGCTATTCTCTACAATACACACAGGGACTGCGATTCTCTATAATACACACAGGGACTGCTATTCTCTATAATACACACAGGGACTGCTATTCTTTCGAATACACACAATGACTGGTATTCTCTGGAATACAAACAGGGAATGGTATTCTCTGCAATACACACAGGGACTGCTATTCTCTATAATACACACAGGGACTGGTATTCTCTACAATACACACGGGGACTGGTATTCTCTACAATACACACAGGGACTGCTATTCTCGACAATACACACAGGGACTGCTATTCTCGACAATACACACAGGGGCTGCTATTCTCTATAATACACACAGGGCTTACTCTTCCCTGTAATACACACAGGGACTGCTATTCTCTATAATATACACAGGGACTGTTATTCTCTACAATATACATCGGGACTGCTATTCTCTACAATACACACAGGGACTGCTATTCTCGACAATACACTCAGGGACTGCTATTCTCGACAATACACACAGGGACTGCTATTCTCTACAATACACACAGGGGCTGCTATTCTCTATAATACACACAGGGCTTACTCTTCCCTGTAATACACACAAGGACTGCTATTCTCTATAATATACACAGGGACTGTTATTCTCTACAATATACATAGGGACTGCTATTCTCTACAATACACACAGGGACTGCTATTCTCTATAATACACAAAGGGCTTACTCTTCCCTGTAATAAAGAGAGGGACTGCTATTCTCTACAATACACACAGGGACTGTTATTCTCTACAATACACACAGGGACTGATATTCTCTAAAATACACACAGGGACTGCCATTTTCTGTAATACACACAGGGACTGGTATTCTCTACAATACACACAGGGAATGCTATTCTCTGGAATACATACAGGGACTGGTATTCTCTACAATACACACAGGGACTGCTATTCTGTACAATACACACAGGGAATGCTATTCTCTGGAATACACACAGGGACTGGTATTCTCGATAATACACACAGGGACTGCTATTCACTCCAATAAACACTGGGACTGCTATTTTCTACAATACACACAGGCACTGTTATTCTCTACAAGGCACACAGGGACTGCTATTCTCTACAATACAGAGAGGGACTGCTATTTTGTACAATACACAGAAGAACTGCTAATCTCTATAATACACACTGGGAATGCTATTCTCTGGAATACACACAGGGACTGGTATTCTCTACACTACACACAGGGACTGGTATTCTCTATAATACACACAGGGCTTACTCTTCCCTGTAATACACACAGGGACTGCTATTCTCTATAATATACACAGGGACTGTTATTCTCTACAATATACAGAGGGAATGCTATTCTCTACAATACACACAGGGACTGCTATTCTCGACAATACACTCAGGGACTGCCATTCTCGACAATACACTCAGGGACTGCCATTCTCTACAATACACACAGGGGCTGCTATTCTCTATAATACACACAGGGCTTACTCTTCCCTGTAATACACACAAGGACTGCTATTCTCTATAATATACACAGGGACTGTTATTCTCTACAATATACATAGGGACTGCTATTCTCTACAATACACACAGGGACTGTTATTCTCTATAATACACACAGGGCTTACTCTTCCCTGTAATAAAGGGAGGGACTGCTATTCTCTACAATACACACAGGGACTGTTATTCTCTACAATACACACAGGGACTGATATTCTCTAAAATACACACAGGGACTGCCATTTTCTGTAATACACACAGGGACTGGTATTCTCTACAATACACACAGGGACTGCTATTCTCTACAATACACACAAGGAATGCTATTCTCTGGAATACATACAGGGACTGGTATTCTCTACAATACACACAGGGAATGCTATTCTCTGGAATACACACAGGGACTGGTATTCTCTACAATACACACAGGGACTGGTATTCTCGATAATACACACAGGGACTGCTATTCACTACAATAAACACTGGGACTGCTATTTTCTACAATACACACAGGCACTGTTATTCTCTACAAGACACACAGGGACTGCTATTCTCTACAATACAGAGAGGGACTGCTATTTTGTACAATACACAGAAGGACTGCTAATCTCTATAATACACACTGGGAATGCTATTCTCTGGAATACACACAGGGACTGGTATTCTCTACAATACACACAGGGACTGGTATTCTCTATAATACACACAGGGAATGCTATTCTCTGGAATACACACAGGGACTGCGATTCTCTTCAATACACACAGGGACTGCTATTCTCTACAATACACACAGAGACTGCTATTCTCTACAATACACAGTGGGACTGCTATTCTCTGTAATACACACAGGGACTGCTATTCTCTGGAATACACACAGGGAGTGGTATTCTCTGGAATACACACAGAGACTGGTATTCTCTACAATACACACAGGGACTGCTATTCTCTATAATACACACAGGGACTGTTATTCTCTACAATGTACACAGGAACTGGTATTCTCTACAATACACACAGGGACTGCTATTCTCTACAATACACACAGGGACTGGTATTCTCGACAATAAACACAGGGAGTTCTGTTCTCTATAATATATACAGGGACTGCTATTCTCTGGAATACACACAGGGACTGGTATTCTCAGCTATACACACAGGGGCTGCTATTCTCTACAATACACACAGGGGCTGCTATTCTCTACAATACACAGAGGGACTGCTATTCTCTAAACTACACACAGGGACTGCTATTCTCTATAATACACACAGTGAATGCTCTTCTCTGGAATACACACAGGGACTGGTATTCTCTACAAAACACACAAGGACTGCTATTCTCCACAATACACACAGGGACTGGTATTCTCTACAATACACTCAGGGACTACTATTCTCTACAATACACACAGGGACTGCTATTCTCTACAATACACACAGGGACTGCTATTCTCTACAATACACACAGGGACTGCTATTCTCTACAATACAAACATGGACTGCTATTCTCTTCAATACACACACGGACTGCTATTCTCTACAATACGCACAGGGACTGGTATTCTCGATAATACACACAGGGACTGCTATTCACTACAATAAACACTGGGACTGCTATTGTCTACAATACACACAGGGACTGCTATTCACTACAATAAACACAGGGACTGATATTCTCTACAATGCACACAGGCACTGTTATTCTCTACAAGACACACAGGGACTGCTATTCTCTACAATACAGAGAGGGACTGCTATTTTGTACAATACACACAGGGACTGGTATTCTCTATAATACACACAGGGACTGCTATTCTCTACAAACCACAGAGGGACTGCTATTCTCTCTAATATTCACAGGGACTGCGATTCTCTACAATACACACAGGGACTGCTATTCTCTACAATACACACAGAGACTGCTATTCTCGACAATACACACAGAGACTGCTATTCTCGACAATACACACAGGGACTGCTATTCTCGACAATACACACAGGGACTGCTATTCTCTACAATACACAGTGGGACTGCGAGTCTCCATAATACAAATGGCACTGCTATTCTCTATAAATACACACAGGGACTGCTATTCTCTACAATACACACAGGGACTGGTATTCTCTACAATACACTCAGGGACTACTATTCTCTACAATACACACAGGGACTGCTATTCTCTACAATACACACAGGGACTGGTATTCTCTGGAATACACACAGAGACTGGTATTCTCTACAATACACACAGGGACTGCTATTCTCTATAATACACACAGTGACTGCTATTCTCTACAATATACACAGGAACTGGTATTCTCTACAATACACACAGGGACTGCTATTCTCTACAATACAGAGAGGGACTGCTATTCTCTATAATACACACAGGGACTGGTATTCTTTCGAATACACACAGTGACTGGTATTCTCTGGAATACACACAGGGACTGGTATTCTCTAGTATACACACAGGGACTGGTATTCTCTACAATACACACAGGGACTAGTCTTCTCTACAATACACTCCGGGACTGCTATTCTCTACAACCCACAGAGGGACTGCTATTCTCTCTAATATTCACAGGGACTGCTATTCTCTACAATACACACAGGGACTTCTATTCTCTACAATACACACAGGGACTGCTATTCTCTACAATACAGAGAGGGACTGCTATTTTGTACAATACACACAGGGACTGCTATTCTCTATAATACACACAGGGACTGCTATTCTCTACAATACACACAGGGACTGCTATTCTCTACAATACAGACAGGGACTGGTATTCTCTACAATACACACAGGGACTGGTATTCTCGACAATACACACAGGGACTGCTATTGTCTACAATATACACAGGAACTGATATTCTCTACAATACACACAGGGACTGCTATTCTCTACAAAACACACAAGGACTGCTATTCTCTACAATACAAACAGGGACTGCTATTCTCTACAATACGCACAGGGACTGGTATTCTCGATAATACACACAGGGACTGGTATTCACTACAATAAACACTGGGACGGCTATTTTCTACAATACACACAGGGACTGCTATTCACTACAATAAACACAGGGACTAATATTCTCTACAATGCACACAGGCACTGTTATTCTCTACAAGACACACAGGGACTGCTATTCTCTACAATACAGAGAGGGACTGCTATTTTGTACAATACACAGAAGGACTGCTATTCTCTATAATACACACAGGGACTGCTATTCTCTACAATAGACACAGGGACTGCTATTCTCTACAATACACAGTGGGACTGCTATTCTCTACAAACCACAGAGGGACTGCTATTCTCTCTAATATTCACAGGGACTGCGATTCTCTACAATACACACAGGGACTGCTATTCTCTACAATACACGCAGGGACTGCTATTCTCTACAATACACACAGAGACTGCTATTCTCTACAATACACAGTGGGACTGCGAGTCTCCATAATACAAATGGCACTGCTATTCTCTATAAATACACACAGGGACTGCTATTCTCTATAATACACACAGAGACTGCTATTCTCGACAATACACACAGGGGCTGCTATTCTCTATAATACACACAGGGCTTACTCTTCCCTGTAATACACACAGGGACTGCTATTCTCTATAATATACACAGGGACTGTTATTCTCTACAATATACAGAGGGACTGCTATTCTCTACAATACACACAGGGACTGCTATTCTCGACAATACACTCAGGGACTGCTATTCTCGACAATACACACAGGGACTGCTATTCTCTACAATACACACAGGGGCTGCTCTTCTCTATAATACACACAGGGCTTACTCTTCCCTGTAATACACACAAGGACTGCTATTCTCTATAACATACACAGGGACTGTTATTCTCTACAATACACACAGGGACTGATATTCTCTAAAATAAACACAGGGACTGCCATTTTCTGTAATACACACAGGGACTGGTATTCTCCAGAATACACACAGGGACTGCTATTCTCTACAATACACACAGGGAATGCTATTCTCTGGAATACATACAGGGACTGGTATTCTCTACAATACACACAGGGACTGCTATTCTCTACAATACACACAGGGACTGCTATTCTCTACAATACACACAGGGAATGCTATTCTCTGGAATACACACAGGGACTGGTATTCTCTACAATACACACAGGGACTGGTATTCTCGATAATACACACAGGGACTGCTATTCACTACAATAAACACTGGGACTGCTATTTTCTACAATACACACAGGCACTGTTATTCTCTACAAGACACACAGGGACTGCTATTCTCTACAATACAGAGAGGGACTGCTATTTTGTACAATACACAGAAGGACTGCTAATCTCTATAATACACACTGGGAATGCTATTCTCTGGAATACACACAGGGACTGGTATTCTCTCGAATACACACAGGGACTGCTATTCTCTACAATACACACAGGGACTGCGATTCTTTATAATACACACAGGGACTGCTATTCTTTCGAATACACACAATGACTGGTATTCTCTGGAATACACACAGGGACTGGTATTCTCTGGAATACACACAGGGACTGGTATTCTCTGGAATACACACAGGGACTGGTATTCTCTGGAATACACACAGGGACTGGTATTCTCTGGAATACACACAGGGACTGCTATTCTCTACAATACACACAGGGACTGCGATTCTCTATAATACACACAGGGACTGCTATTCTCTATAATACACACAGGGACTGCTATTCTTTCGAATACACACAATGACTGGTATTCTCTGGAATACAAACAGGGAATGGTATTCTCTGCAATACACACAGGGACTGCTATTCTCTATAATACACACAGGGACTGGTATTCTCTACAATACACACGGGGACTGGTATTCTCTACAATACACACAGGGACTGCTATTCTCGACAATACACACAGGGACTGCTATTCTCGACAATACACACAGGGGCTGCTATTCTCTATAATACACACAGGGCTTACTCTTCCCTGTAATACACACAGGGACTGCTATTCTCTATAATATACACAGGGACTGTTATTCTCTACAATATACATCGGGACTGCTATTCTCTACAATACACACAGGGACTGCTATTCTCGACAATACACTCAGGGACTGCTATTCTCGACAATACACACAGGGACTGCTATTCTCTACAATACACACAGGGGCTGCTATTCTCTATAATACACACAGGGCTTACTCTTCCCTGTAATACACACAAGGACTGCTATTCTCTATAATATACACAGGGACTGTTATTCTCTACAATATACATAGGGACTGCTATTCTCTACAATACACACAGGGACTGCTATTCTCTATAATACACAAAGGGCTTACTCTTCCCTGTAATAAAGAGAGGGACTGCTATTCTCTACAATACACACAGGGACTGTTATTCTCTACAATACACACAGGGACTGATATTCTCTAAAATACACACAGGGACTGCCATTTTCTGTAATACACACAGGGACTGGTATTCTCTACAATACACACAGGGAATGCTATTCTCTGGAATACATACAGGGACTGGTATTCTCTACAATACACACAGGGACTGCTATTCTGTACAATACACACAGGGAATGCTATTCTCTGGAATACACACAGGGACTGGTATTCTCGATAATACACACAGGGACTGCTATTCACTCCAATAAACACTGGGACTGCTATTTTCTACAATACACACAGGCACTGTTATTCTCTACAAGGCACACAGGGACTGCTATTCTCTACAATACAGAGAGGGACTGCTATTTTGTACAATACACAGAAGAACTGCTAATCTCTATAATACACACTGGGAATGCTATTCTCTGGAATACACACAGGGACTGGTATTCTCTACACTACACACAGGGACTGGTATTCTCTATAATACACACAGGGCTTACTCTTCCCTGTAATACACACAGGGACTGCTATTCTCTATAATATACACAGGGACTGTTATTCTCTACAATATACAGAGGGAATGCTATTCTCTACAATACACACAGGGACTGCTATTCTCGACAATACACTCAGGGACTGCCATTCTCGACAATACACTCAGGGACTGCCATTCTCTACAATACACACAGGGGCTGCTATTCTCTATAATACACACAGGGCTTACTCTTCCCTGTAATACACACAAGGACTGCTATTCTCTATAATATACACAGGGACTGTTATTCTCTACAATATACATAGGGACTGCTATTCTCTACAATACACACAGGGACTGTTATTCTCTATAATACACACAGGGCTTACTCTTCCCTGTAATAAAGGGAGGGACTGCTATTCTCTACAATACACACAGGGACTGTTATTCTCTACAATACACACAGGGACTGATATTCTCTAAAATACACACAGGGACTGCCATTTTCTGTAATACACACAGGGACTGGTATTCTCTACAATACACACAGGGACTGCTATTCTCTACAATACACACAAGGAATGCTATTCTCTGGAATACATACAGGGACTGGTATTCTCTACAATACACACAGGGAATGCTATTCTCTGGAATACACACAGGGACTGGTATTCTCTACAATACACACAGGGACTGGTATTCTCGATAATACACACAGGGACTGCTATTCACTACAATAAACACTGGGACTGCTATTTTCTACAATACACACAGGCACTGTTATTCTCTACAAGACACACAGGGACTGCTATTCTCTACAATACAGAGAGGGACTGCTATTTTGTACAATACACAGAAGGACTGCTAATCTCTATAATACACACTGGGAATGCTATTCTCTGGAATACACACAGGGACTGGTATTCTCTACAATACACACAGGGACTGGTATTCTCTATAATACACACAGGGAATGCTATTCTCTGGAATACACACAGGGACTGCGATTCTCTTCAATACACACAGGGACTGCTATTCTCTACAATACACACAGAGACTGCTATTCTCTACAATACACAGTGGGACTGCGAGTCTCCATAATAAAAATGGCACTGCTATTCTCTATAAATACACACAGGGACTGCTATTCTCTACAATACACTCAGGGACTACTATTCTCTACAATACACACAGGGACTGCTATTCTCTGTAATACACACAGGGACTGCTATTCTCTGGAATACACACAGGGAGTGGTATTCTCTGGAATACACACAGAGACTGGTATTCTCTACAATACACACAGGGACTGCTATTCTCTATAATACACACAGGGACTGTTATTCTCTACAATGTACACAGGAACTGGTATTCTCTACAATACACACAGGGACTGCTATTCTCTACAATACACACAGGGACTGGTATTCTCGACAATAAACACAGGGAGTTCTGTTCTCTATAATATATACAGGGACTGCTATTCTCTGGAATACACACAGGGACTGGTATTCTCAGCTATACACACAGGGGCTGCTATTCTCTACAATACACACAGGGGCTGCTATTCTCTACAATACACAGAGGGACTGCTATTCTCTAAACTACACACAGGGACTGCTATTCTCTATAATACACACAGTGAATGCTCTTCTCTGGAATACACACAGGGACTGGTATTCTCTACAAAACACACAAGGACTGCTATTCTCCACAATACACACAGGGACTGGTATTCTCTACAATACACTCAGGGACTACTATTCTCTACAATACACACAGGGACTGCTATTCTCTACAATACACACAGGGACTGCTATTCTCTACAATACACACAGGGACTGCTATTCTCTACAATACAAACATGGACTGCTATTCTCTTCAATACACACACGGACTGCTATTCTCTACAATACGCACAGGGACTGGTATTCTCGATAATACACACAGGGACTGCTATTCACTACAATAAACACTGGGACTGCTATTGTCTACAATACACACAGGGACTGCTATTCACTACAATAAACACAGGGACTGATATTCTCTACAATGCACACAGGCACTGTTATTCTCTACAAGACACACAGGGACTGCTATTCTCTACAATACAGAGAGGGACTGCTATTTTGTACAATACACACAGGGACTGGTATTCTCTATAATACACACAGGGACTGCTATTCTCTACAAACCACAGAGGGACTGCTATTCTCTCTAATATTCACAGGGACTGCGATTCTCTACAATACACACAGGGACTGCTATTCTCTACAATACACACAGAGACTGCTATTCTCGACAATACACACAGAGACTGCTATTCTCGACAATACACACAGGGACTGCTATTCTCGACAATACACACAGGGACTGCTATTCTCTACAATACACAGTGGGACTGCGAGTCTCCATAATACAAATGGCACTGCTATTCTCTATAAATACACACAGGGACTGCTATTCTCTACAATACACACAGGGACTGGTATTCTCTACAATACACTCAGGGACTACTATTCTCTACAATACACACAGGGACTGCTATTCTCTACAATACACACAGGGACTGGTATTCTCTGGAATACACACAGAGACTGGTATTCTCTACAATACACACAGGGACTGCTATTCTCTATAATACACACAGTGACTGCTATTCTCTACAATATACACAGGAACTGGTATTCTCTACAATACACACAGGGACTGCTATTCTCTACAATACAGAGAGGGACTGCTATTCTCTATAATACACACAGGGACTGGTATTCTTTCGAATACACACAGTGACTGGTATACTCTGGAATACACACAGGGACTGGTATTCTCTAGTATACACACAGGGACTGGTATTCTCTACAATACACACAGGGACTAGTCTTCTCTACAATACACTCCGGGACTGCTATTCTCTACAACCCACAGAGGGACTGCTATTCTCTCTAATATTCACAGGGACTGCTATTCTCTACAATACACACAGGGACTTCTATTCTCTACAATACACACAGGGACTGCTATTCTCTACAATACAGAGAGGGACTGCTATTTTGTACAATACACACAGGGACTGCTATTCTCTATAATACACACAGGGACTGCTATTCTCTACAATACACACAGGGACTGCTATTCTCTACAATACAGACAGGGACTGGTATTCTCTACAATACACACAGGGACTGGTATTCTCGACAATACACACAGGGACTGCTATTGTCTACAATATACACAGGAACTGATATTCTCTACAATACACACAGGGACTGCTATTCTCTACAAAACACACAAGGACTGCTATTCTCTACAATACAAACAGGGACTGCTATTCTCTACAATACGCACAGGGACTGGTATTCTCGATAATACACACAGGGACTGGTATTCACTACAATAAACACTGGGACGGCTATTTTCTACAATACACACAGGGACTGCTATTCACTACAATAAACACAGGGACTAATATTCTCTACAATGCACACAGGCACTGTTATTCTCTACAAGACACACAGGGACTGCTATTCTCTACAATACAGAGAGGGACTGCTATTTTGTACAATACACAGAAGGACTGCTATTCTCTATAATACACACAGGGACTGCTATTCTCTACAATAGACACAGGGACTGCTATTCTCTACAATACACAGTGGGACTGCTATTCTCTACAAACCACAGAGGGACTGCTATTCTCTCTAATATTCACAGGGACTGCGATTCTCTACAATACACACAGGGACTGCTATTCTCTACAATACACGCAGGGACTGCTATTCTCTACAATACACACAGAGACTGCTATTCTCTACAATACACAGTGGGACTGCGAGTCTCCATAATACAAATGGCACTGCTATTCTCTATAAATACACACAGGGACTGCTATTCTCTATAATACACACAGGGACTGCTATTGTCTACAATACACACAGGGACTGGTATTCTCTACAAGACACTCAGGGACTACTATTCTCTACAATACACACAGGGACTGCTATTCTCTATAATACACACAGGGACTGCTATTCTCTGCAATACACACAGGGACTGTTATTCTCTGGAATACACACAGAGACTGGTATTCTCTACAATACACACAGGGACTGCTATTCTCTATAATACACACAGGGACTGCTATTCTCTACAATACACACAGTGACTGCTATTCTCTACAATATACACAGGAACTGGTATTCTCTACAATACACACAGGGACTGCTATTCTCTACAATACAGAGAGGGACTGCTATTCTCTACAATACACAAAGGGACTGGTATTCTTTCGAATACACACAGTGACTGGTATTCTCTACAATACACACAGGGACTGCTATTCTCTGGAATACACACAGGGACTGGTATTCTCTACAATACACACAGGGACTGCTATTCTCTACAATACAGAGAGGGACTGCTATTCTCTACAATACACAAAGGGACTGGTATTCTTTCGAATACACACAGGGACTGGTATTCTCTACAATACACACAGGGTCTGCCATTTTCTGTAATGCACACACGGACTGCTATTTTCTACAATATACATAGGGACTGCTATTCTCTACAATACACACAGGGACTGCTATTCTCGACAATACACTCAGGGACTGCTATTCTCGACAATACACACAGGGACTGCTATTCTCGACAATACACACAGGGGCTGCTATTCTCTATAATACACACAGGGCTTACTCTTCCCTGTAATACACACAGGGACTGCTATTCTCTATAATATACACAGGGACTGTTATTCTCTACAATATACATAGGGACTGCTATTCTCTACAATACACACAGGGACTGCTATTCTCTACAATACACACAGGGTCTGCTATTCTCTGCAATACACACAGGGACTGGTGTTCTCTCCAATACACACAGGGACTGCTATTTTGTACAATACACACAGGGACTGATATTCTCTACAATACACACAGGGACTGCTATTCTCTGCAATACACACAGGGACTGGTGTTCTCTCCAATACACACAGGGACTGCTATTCTGTCCAATACACACAGGGACTGATATTCTCTAAAATACACACAGGGACTGCCATTTTCTGTAATACACACAGGGACTGGTATTCTCTACAATACACACAGGGACTGCTATTCTCTACAATACACACAGGGAATGCTATTCTCTGGAATACACACAGGGACTGGTATTCTCTGGAATACACACAGGGACTGGTATTCTCTGGAATACACTCAGGGACTGGTATTCTCTGAAATACACACAGGGACTGGTATTCTCTGGAATACACACAGGGACTGCTATTCTCTGGAATACACACAGGGACTGGTATTGTCTACAATACACACAGGGACTGCTATTCTCTATTATACACACAAGGATTGCTATTCTCGACAATACACACAGGGACTAGTATTCTCGACAATACACACAGGGACTAGTATTCTCTGGAATACACACAGGGACTGCTATTCTCTACAATACACACAGGGACTGCTATTTTCTGCAATACACACAGGGACTGCTATTCTCTACAATACACACAGGGACTGGTATTCTCTACAGTACACACAGGGACTGGTATTCTCTACAATACACACAGAGACTGCTATTCTCTACAATACACACAGGGACTGGTATTCTCGATAACAAACACAGGGACTGGTATTCTCGAAAATAAACACAGGGACTTCTGTTCTCTATAATACATACAGGGACTGCTATTCTCTGGAATACACACAGGGACTGGTATTCTCTGCAATACACACAGGAACTGCTATTCTCTACAATGCACACAGGGACTGGTATTCTCTACAATACACACAGGGACTGCTATTCTCTACAATACAGAGAGGGACTGCTATTCTCTATAATACACACAGGGACTGGTATTCTTTCGAATACACACAGTGACTGGTATTCTCTGGAATACACACAGGGACTGGAATTCTGTCCAATACACACAGGGACTGCCATTTTCTATAATGCACACAGGGACTGCTATTTTCTACAATATACATAGGGACTGCTATTTTCTACAATATACATAGGGACTGCTATTCTCTACAATACACACAGGGACTGCTATTCTCGACAATACACACAGGGACTGCTATTCTCTATAATACACAGAGGGACTGTTATTCTCTACAATACACACAGGGTCTGCTATTCTCTATAATATACACAGGGACTGTTATTCTCTACAATACACACAGGGACTGCTATTCTCTACAATACAGACAGGGACTGGTATTCTCTACAATACACACAGGGACTGGTATTCTCGACAATACACACAGGGACTGCTATTCTCTACAATACACTCAGGGACTACTATTCTCTACCATACACACAGGGACTGCTTTTCTCTACAATACACACAGGGACTGCTATTCTCTACAATACGCACAGGGACTGGTATTCTCGATAATACACACAGGGACTGCTATTCACTACAATAAACACTGGGACGGCTATTTTCTACAATACACACAGGGACTGCTATTCACTACAATAAACACAGGGACTGATATTCTCTGGAATACACACAGGGACTGGTATTCTCTACAATACAGAGAGGGACTGCTATTTTGTACAATACACAGAAGGACTGCTATTCTCTATAATACACACAGGGACTGCTATTCTCTACAATACACACAGGGACTGCTATTCTCTACAATACACACAGAGACTGCTATTCTCTACAATACACACAGGGACTGGAATTCTCGACAATACACACAGGGACTAGTATTCTCTACAATACACACAGCGAATAGTATTCTCTACAATACACACAGCGAATAGTATTCTCTACAATACACTCAGGGACTGCTATTCTCTACAATACACTCAGGGACTGCTATTCTCTCCAATATACACAGGGATTGGTATTCTCTACAATACACACAGGGACTGCGATTCTCTACAATACACACAGGGACTGCTATTCTCTACAATACACACAGGGAGTGCTGTTCTCTACAGTACACACAGGGACTGTTATTCTCTACAATACACACAGGGACTGGTATTCTCGAAAATAAACACAGGGACTTCTGTTCTCTATAATATATACAGGGACTGCTATTCTCTGGAATACACACAGGGACTGGTATTCTCTGGAATACACACAGGGACTGCTATTCTCTGCAATACACACAGGGACTGCTATTCTCTACAATACACACAGGGACTGCAATTCTCTAAAATACACACAGGGACTGGTATTCTCTACAATACACACAGGGAGTGCTGTTCTCTACAGTACACACAAGGACTGTTATTCTCTACAATACACACAGGGACTGGTATTCTCTGCAATACACACAGGAACTGCTATTCTCTACAATACACACAGGGACTGGTATTCTCTAGAATACACACAGGGACTGGTATTCTCTAGAATACACACAGGGACTGGTATTCTCTGGTATACACACAGGGACTGGTATTCTCTACAATACACACAGGGACTGCTATTCTCTACAATACACACAGGGACTAGTCTTCTCTACATTACACTCAGGGACTGCTATTCTCTACAAACCACAGAGGGACTGCTATTCTCTCTAATATTCTCAGGGACTGCGATTCTCTACAATACACACAGGGACTGCTATTCTCTACAATACACACAGGGACTGCTATTCTCTACAATACACACAGGGACTGCTATTCTCGACAATACAGAGAGGGACTGCTATTTTGTACAATACACACAGGGACTGCTATTCTCTATAATACACACAGGGACTGCTATTCTCTACAATACAGACAGGGACTGGTATTCTCTACAATACACACAGGGACTGCTATTCACTACAATAAACACAGGGACTAATATTCTCTACAATGCACACAGGCACTGTTATTCTCTACAAGACACACAGGGACTGTTATTCTCTACAATACAGAGAGGGACTGCTATTTTGTACAATACACAGAAGGACTGCTATTCTCTATAATACACACAGGGACTGCTATTCTCTACAATAGACACAGGGACTGGTATTCTCTACAATACACACAGAGACTGCTATTCTCTACAATACACAGTGGGACTGTTATTCTCTACAAACCACAGAGGGACTGCTATTCTCTCTAATATTCACAGGGACTGCGATTCTCTACAATACACACAGGGACTGCTATTCTCTACAATACACGCAGGGACTGCTATTCTCTACAATACACACAGAGACTGCTATTCTCTACAATACACAGTGGGACTGCGAGTCTCCATAATACAAATGGCACTGCTATTCTCTATAAATACACACAGGGACTGCTATTCTCTATAATACACACAGGGACAGCTATTGTCTACAATACACACAGGGACTGGTATTCTCTACAAGACACTCAGGGACTACTATTCTCTACAATACACACAGGGACTGCTATTCTCTATAATACACACAGGGACTGCTATTCTCTGCAATACACACAGGGACTGTTATTCTCTGGAATACACACAGAGACTGGTATTCTCTACAATACACACAGGGACTGCTATTCTCTATAATACACACAGGGACTGCTATTCTCTACAATACACACAGTGACTGCTATTCTCTACAATATACACAGGAACTGGTATTCTCTACAATACACACAGGGACTGCTATTCTCTACAATACAGAGAGGGACTGCTATTCTCTACAATACACAAAGGGACTGGTATTCTTTCGAATACACACAGTGACTGGTATTCTCTGGAATACACACAGGGACTGGTATTCTCTACAATACACACAGGGACTGCTATTCTCTACAATACAGAGAGGGACTGCTATTCTCTACAATACACAAAGGGACTGGTATTCTTTCGAATACACACAGGGACTGGTATTCTCTACAATACACACAGGGTCTGCCATTTTCTATAATGCACACACGGACTGCTATTTTCTACAATATACATAGGGACTGCTATTCTCTACAATACACACAGGGACTGCTATTCTCGACAATACACTCAGGGACTGCTATTCTCGACAATACACACAGGGACTGCTATTCTCGACAAATCACACAGGGGCTGCTATTCTCTATAATACACACAGGGCTTACTCTTCCCTGTAATACACACAGGGACTGCTATTCTCTATAATATACACAGGGACTGTTATTCTCTACAATATACATAGGGACTGCTATTCTCTACAATACAAACAGGGACTGCTATTCTCTATAATACACACAGGGCTTACTCTTCCCTGTAATACAGACAGGGACTGCTATTCTCTACAATACACACAGGGTCTGCTATTCTCTGCAATACACACAGGGACTGGTGTTCTCTCAAATACACACAGGGACTGCTTTTTTGTACAATACACACAGGGACTGATATTCTCTACAATACACACAGGGACTGCTATTCTCTGCAATACACACAGGGACTGGTGTTCTCTCCAATACACACAGGGACTGCTATTCTGTCCAATACACACAGGGACTGATATTCTCTAAAATACACACAGGGACTGCCATTTTCTGTAATACACACAGGGACTGGTATTCTCTACAATACACACAGGGACTGCTATTCTCTACAATACACACAGGGAATGCTATTCTCTGGAATACACACAGGGACTGGTATTCTCTGGAATACACACAGGGACTGGTATTCTCTGGAATACACACAGGGACTGGTATTCTCTGAAATACACACAGGGACTGGTATTCTCTGGAATACACACAGGGACTGCTATTCTCTGGAATACACACAGGGACTGGTATTGTCTACAATACACACAGGGACTGCTATTCTCTATTATACACACAAGGATTGCTATTCTCGACAATACACACAGGGACTAGTATTCTCGACAATACACACAGGGACTAGTATTCTCTGGAATACACACAGGGACTGCTATTCTCTACAATACACACAGGGACTGCTATTTTCTGCAATACACACAGGGACTGCTATTCTCTACAATACACACAGGGACTGTTATTCTCTACAATACACACAGAGACTGCTATTCTCTACAATACACACAGGGACTGGTATTCTCGAAAATAAACACAGGGACTTCTGTTCTCTATAATAAATACAGGGACTGCTATTCTCTGGAATACACACAGGGACTGGTATTCTCTGCAATACACACAGGAACTGCTATTCTCTACAATGCACACAGGTACTGGTATTCTCTACAATACACACAGGGACTGCTATTCTCTACAATACAGAGAGGGACTGCTATTCTCTATAATACACACAGGGACTGGTATTCTTTCGAATACACACAGTGACTGGTATTCTCTGGAATACACACAGGGACTGGAATTCTGTCCAATACACACAGGGACTGCCATTTTCTATAATGCACACAGGGACTGCTATTTTCTACAATATACATAGGGACTGCTATTTTCTACAATATACATAGGGACTGCTATTCTCTACAATACACACAGGGACTGCTATTCTCGACAATACACACAGGGACTGCTATTCTCTATAATACACAGAGGGACTGTTATTCTCTACAATACACACAGGGTCTGCTATTCTCTATAATATACACAGGGACTGTTATTCTCTACAATACACACAGGGACTGCTATTCTCTACAATACAGACAGGGACTGGTATTCTCTACAATACACACAGGGACTGGTATTCTCGACAATACACACAGGGACTGCTATTCTCTACAATACACTCAGGGACTACTATTCTCTACCATACACACAGGGACTGCTTTTCTCTACAATACACACAGGGACTGCTATTCTCTACAATACAAACAGGGACTGCTATTCTCTACAATACGCACAGGGACTGGTATTCTCGATAATACACACAGGGACTGCTATTCACTACAATAAACACTGGGACGGCTATTTTCTACAATACACACAGGGACTGCTATTCACTACAATAAACACAGGGACTGATATTCTCTACAATGCACACAGGCACTGTTATTCTCTACAAGACACACAGGGACTGCTATTCTCTACAATACAGAGAGGGACTGCTATTTTGTACAATACACACAGAGACTGCTATTCTCTACAATACACACAGGGACTGGAATTCTCGACAATACACACAGGGACTAGTATTCTCTACAATACACACAGCGAATAGTATTCTCTACAATACACACAGCGAATAGTATTCTCTACAATACACTCAGGGACTGCTATTCTCTCCAATATACACAGGGACTGGTATTCTCTACAATACACACAGGGACTGCGATTCTCTACAATACACACAGGGACTGCTATTCTCTACAATACACACAGGGAGTGCTGTTCTCTACAGTACACACAGGGACTGTTATTCTCTACAATACACACAGGGACTGCTATTCTCTACAATACACACAGGGACTGGTATTCTCGACAATAAACACAGGGACTGGTATTCTCGAAAATAAACACAGGGACTTCTGTTCTCTATAATATATACAGGGACTGCTATTCTCTGGAATACACACAGGGACTGGTATTCTCTGGAATACACACAGGGTCTGCTATTCTCTACAATACACACAGGGACTGCTATTCTCTGCAATACACACAGGGACTGCTATTCTCTACAATACACACAGGGACTGCAATTCTCTAAAATACACACAGGGACTGGTATTCTCTACAATACACACAGGGACTGGTATTCTCTGCAATACACACAGGAACTGCTATTCTCTACAATACACACAGGGACTGGTATTCTCTAGAATACACACAGGGACTGGTATTCTCTGGTATACACACAGGGACTGGTATTCTCTACAATACACACAGGGACTGCTATTCTCTACAATACACACAGGGACTAGTCTTCTCTACATTACACTCAGGGACTGCTATTCTCTACAAACCACAGAGGGACTGCTATTCTCTCTAATATTCACAGGGACTGCGATTCTCTACAATACACACAGGGACTGCTATTCTCTACAATACACACAGGGACTGCTATTCTCTACAATACACACAGGGACTGCTATTCTCGACAATACAGAGAGGGACTGCTATTTTGTACAATACACACAGGGACTGTTATTCTCTATAATACACACAGGGACTGCTATTCTCTACAATACAGACAGGGACTGCTATTCTCTACAATACACACAGGGACTGGTATTCTCGACAATACACACAGGGACTGCTATTGTCTACAAAACACACAAGGACTGCTATTCTCTACAATACAAACAGGGAATGCTATTCTCTACAATACGCACAGGGACTGGTATTCTCGATAATACACACAGGGACTGCTATTCACTACAATAAACACTGGGACGGCTATTTTCTACAATACACACAGGGACTGCTATTCACTACAATAAACACAGGGACTAATATTCTCTACAATGCACACAGGCACTGTTATTCTCTACAAGACACACAGGGACTGCTATTCTCTACAATACAGAGAGGGACTGCTATTTTGTACAATACACAGAAGGACTGCTATTCTCTATAATACACACAGGGACTGCTATTCTCTACAATAGACACAGGGACTGGTATTCTCTACAATACACACAGAGACTGCTATTCTCTACAATACACAGTGGGACTGCTATTCTCTACAAACCACAGAGGGACTGCTATTCTCTCGAATATTCACAGGGACTGCGATTCTCGACAATACACACAGGGACTGCTATTCTCTACAATACACGCAGGGACTGCTATTCTCTACAATACACACAGGGACTGCTATTCTCTATAATACATACAGGGACTGCTATTCTCTGCAATACACAGTGGGACTGCGAGTCTCCATAATACAAATGGCACTGCTATTCTCTATAAATACACACAGGGACTGCTATTCTCTATAATACACACAGGGACTGCTATTGTCTACAATACACACAGGGACTGGTATTCTCTACAAGACACTCAGGGACTACTATTCTCTACAATACACACAGGGACTGCTATTCTCTATAATACATACAGGGACTGCTATTCTCTGCAATACACACAGGGACTGTTATTCTCTGGAATACACACAGAGACTGGTATTCTCTACAATACACACAGGGACTGCTATTCTCTATAATACACACAGGGACTGCTATTCTCTACAATACACACAGTGACTGCTAATCTCTACAATATACACAGGAACTGGGGTTCTCTACAATACACACAGGGACTGCTATTCTCTACAATACAGAGAGGGACTGCTATTCTCTACAATACACAAAGGGACTGGTATTCTTTCGAATACACACAGTGACTGGTATTCTCTGGAATACACAGAGGGACTGGTATTCTCTACAATACACACAGGGACTGCTATTCTCTACAATACAGAGAGGGACTGCTATTCTCTACAATACACAAAGGGACTGGTATTCTTTCGAATACACACAGGGACTGGTATTCTCTACAATACACACAGGGTCTGCCATTTTCTATAATGCACACACGGACTGCTATTTTCTACAATATACATAGGGACTGCTATTCTCTACAATACACACAGGGACTGCTATTCTCGACAATACACTCAGGGACTGCTATTCTCGACAATACACACAGGGACTGCTATTCTCGACAATACACACAGGGGCTGCTATTCTCTATAATACACACAGGGCTTACTCTTCCCTGTAATACACACAGGGACTGCTATTCTCTATAATATACACAGGGACTGTTATTCTCTACAATATACATAGGGACTGCTATTCTCTACAATACACACATGGACTGCTATTCTCTATAATACACACAGGGCTTACTCTTCCCTGTAATACAGACAGGGACTGCTATTCTCTACAATACACACAGGGACTGATATTCTCTACAATACACACAGGGACTGCTATTCTCTGCAATACACACAGGGACTGGTGTTCTCTCCAATACACACAGGGACTGCTATTCTGTCCAATACACACAGGGATTGATATTCTCTAAAATACACACAGGGACTGCCATTTTCTGTAATACACACAGGGACTGGTATTCTCTACAATACACACAGGGACTGCTATTCTCTACAATACACACAGGGAATGCTATTCTCTGGAATACACACAGGGACTGGTATTCTCTGGAATACACACAGGGACTGGTATTCTCTGGAATACACTCAGGGACTGGTATTCTCTGGAATACACACAGGGACTGGTATTCTCTGGAATACACACAGGGACTGGTATTCTCTGGAATACACACAGGGACTGCTATTCTCTGGAATACACACAGGGACTGGTATTGTCTACAATACACACAGGGACTGCTATTCTCTATTATACACACAAGGATTGCTATTCTCGACAATACACACAGGGACTAGTATTCTCGACAATACACACAGGGACTAGTATTCTCTACAATACACACAGGGACTGCTATTTTCTGCAATACACACAGGGACTGCTATTCTCTACAATACACACAGGGACTGGTATTCTCTACAATACACACAGGGAGTGCTGTTCTCTACAGTACACACAGGGACTGTTATTCTCTACAATACACACAGAGACTGCTATTCTCTACAATACACACAGGGACTGGTATTCTCGATAACAAACACAGGGACTGGTATTCTCGATAACAAACACAGGGACTGGTATTCTCGATAACAAACACAGGGACTGGTATTCTCTACAATACACACAGGGAGTGCTGTTCAAAACAGTACACACAGGGACTGTTATTCTCTACAATACACAGAGGGACTGCTATTCTCTATAATACACACAGGGACTTCTATTCTTTGGAATACACAGAGGGACTGGTATTCTCTGCAATACACACAGGAACTGCTATTCTCTACAATACACACAGGGGCTGCTATTCTCTACAAAACACACAGGAACTGCTATTCTCTCCAATACACACAGGGACTGCTATTCTCTACAATACACACAGGGACTGGTATTCTCTACAATACACACAGGGACTGGTATTCTCTACAATACACACAGGGACTGGTATTCTCTACAATACACACAGGGACTGGTATTCTCTACAATACACACAGGGACTGGTATTCTCTACAATACACACTGGGACTGCTATTCTCTACAATACACACAGGGACTGGTATTCTCTGGAATACACACAGGGACTGGTATTCTCTACAATACACACTGGGACTGGTATTCTCTGGAATACACACAGGGACTGGTATTCTCTACAGTTCACACAGGGACTGTTATTCTCTACAATACACACTGGGACTGCTATTCTCTATAATACACACAGGGACTGCTATTCTCTACAGTACACACAGGGACTGGTATTGTCTACAATACACACAGGGACTGGTATTCTCTACAATACACACAGGGACTGCCATTTTCTATAATACACAGGAATTGCTATTCTCTACAATACACACAGGGACTTGTATTCTCGATAATACACACAGGGACTGGTATTCTCGACAATACACTCAGGGACTGGTATTCTCTACATTACACACAGGGACTGGTATTCTCTACAATACACAGTGGGACTGCTATTCTCTACAAACCACAGAGGGACTGCTATTCTCTCTAATATTCACAGGGACTGCGATTCTCTACAATACACACAGGGACTGCTATTCTCTACAATACACACAGAGACTGCTATTCTCTACAACACACACAGGGACTGGTATTCTCGACAATACACACAGGGACTAGTATTCTCTACAATACACACATCGAATACTATTCTCTACAATACACACAGCGAATACTATTCTCTACAATACACTCAGGGACTGCTATTCTCTCCAATATACACAGGGACTGGTATTCTCTACAATACACACAGGGACTGCGATTCTCTACAATACAAACAGGGACTGCTATTCTCTACAATACACACAAGCAGTGCTGTTCTCTACAGTACACACAGGGACTGTTATTCTCTACAATACACACAGTGACTGGTATTCTCTGGAATACACACAGGGACTGCTATTCTCTACAATACACACAGGGACTGCTATTCTCTACAATACACACAGAGACTGCTAGTCTCTCTAATATTCACAGGAACTGCGATTCTCGACAATACACACAGGGACTGGTATTCTCTACAATACACGCAGGGACTGCTATTCTCCACAATACACACAGAGACTGCTATTCTCTACAATGCACAGTGGGGCTGCGAGTCTCCATAATACAAATGGCACTGCTATTCTCTATAAATACACACAGGGACTGCTATTGTCTGGAATACACACAGGGACTGCTATTGTCTACAATACACACAGGGACTGGTATTCTCTACAAGACACTCAGGGACTACTATTCTCTACAATACACACAGGGACTGCTATTCTCTATAATACATACAGGGACTGCTATTCTCTGCAATACACACAGGGACTGTTATTCTCTGGAATACACACAGAGACTGGTATTCTCTACAATACACACAGGGACTGCTATTCTCTATAATACACTCAGGGACTACTATTCTCTACAATACACACAGTGACTGCTATTCTCTACAATATACACAGGAAGTGGTATTCTCTACAATACACACAAGGACTGCTATTCTCTACAATACAGAGAGGGACTGCTATTCTCTACAATACACAAAGGGACTGGTATTCTTTCGAATACACACAGTGACTGGTATTCCCTACAATACACACAGGGACTGCCATTTTCTATAATGCACACACGGACTGCTATTTTCTACAATATACATAGGGACTGCTATTTTCTACAATATACATAGGGACTGCTATTCTCTACAATACACACAGGGGCTGCTATTCTCGACAATACACACAGGGGCTGCTATTCTCTACAATACACACAGGGGCTGCTATTCTCTATAATACACACAGGGCTTACTCTTCCCTGTAATACACACAGGGACTGCTATTATCTATAATATACACAGGGTCTGTTATTCTCTACAATATACATAGGGACTGCTCTTCTCTACAATACACACAGGGACTGCTCTTCTGTCCAATACACACAGGGACTGATATTCTCTACAATACACACAGGGACTGCTATTCTCTGCAATACACACAGGGACTGGTGTTCTCTCCAATACACACAGGGACTGCTATTCTGTCCAATACACACAGGGACTGATATTCTCTAAAATACACACAGGGACTGCCATTTTCTGTAATACACACAGGGACTGGTATTCTCCACAATACACACAGGGACTGCTATTCTCTACAATACACACAGGGAATGCTATTCTCTGGAATACACACAGGGACTGGTATTCTCTGGAATACACACAGGGACTGCTATTCTCTATAATACACACAGGGACTGCTATTCTCGACAGTACATACAGGGACTGGTATTGTCTACAATACACACAGGGACTGGTATTCTGTACAATACACACAGGGACTGATATTCTCTACAATACACACAGGGACTGCTATTCGCTGCAATACACACAGGGACTGGTGTTCTCTCCAATACACATAGGGACTGCTATTCTGTCCAATACACACAGGGACTGCTATTCTTTATTATACACACAAGGAATGCTATTCTCGACAATACACACAGGGACTAGTATTCTCGACAATACACACGGGGACTAGTATTCTCTACAATACACACAGGGACTGCTATTCTCTGCAATACACACAGGGACTGCTATTCTCTACAATACACACAGGGACTGCTATTCTCCACAATACACACAGGGAGTGCTGTTCTCTACAGTACACACAGGGACTGTTATTCTCTACAATACACACAGAGACTGCTATTCTCTACAATACACACAGGGACTGGTATTCTCGATAATACACACAGGGACTGGTATTCTCGACAATACACTCAGGGACTGGTATTCTCTACATTACACACAGGGACTGGTATTCTCTACAATACACACAGGGACTGCCATTTTCTATAATGCACACAGCGATTGCTATTTTCTACAATATACACAGGGACTGCTATTCTCTACAATACACACAGGGACTGCTATTCTCGACAATATACTCAGGGACTGCTATTCTCTACAATACACACAGGGACTGGTATTCTCGACAATACACACAGGGACTAGTATTCTCTACAATACACACAGCGAATAGTATTCTCTACAATACACTCAGGGACTGCTATTCTCTCCAATATACACAGGGACTGGTATTCTCTACAAAACGCACAGGGACTGCGATTCTCTCCAATACACACAGGGACTGCTATTCTCTACAATACACACAGGGAGTGCTGTTCTCTAGAGTACACACAGGAACTGCTATTCTCTACAATACACAGAGGGGCTGCTATTCTTTCCAATACACACAGGGACTGCTATTCTCTACAATACACACAGGGACTGGTATTCTCCACAATACACACAGGGAGTGCTGTTCAAAACAGTACACACAGGGAGTGCTGTTCTCTACAGTACACACAGGGACTGCTATTCTCTACAATAAACACAGGGACTGCTATTCTCTACAATACACACAGGGACTGCTATTCTCTACAATACACACAGGGACTGCCATTTTCTATAATACACACAGGAATTGCTATTCTCTACAATACACACAGGGACTCGTATTCTCTACAATACACACAGGGACTGCTATTCTCTACAATACACACAGGGACTGCTATTCTCTGGAATACACACAGGGACTGGTATTCTCTGGAATACACACAGGGACTGCTATTCTCTGGAATACACACAGGGACTGGTATTCTCTGGAATACACACAGGGACTGGTGTTCTCTCCAATACACACAGGGACTGCTATTTTGTACAATACACACAGGGACTGATATTCTCTACAATACACACAGGGACTGCTATTCTCTGCAATACACACAGGGACTGGTGTTCTCTCCAATACACACAGGGACTGCTATTCTGTCCAATACACACAGGGACTGATATTCTCTAAAATACACACAGGGACTGCCATTTTCTGTAATACACACAGGGACTGGTATTCTCTACAATACACACAGGGACTGCTATTCTCTACAATACACACAGGGAATGCTATTCTCTGGAATACACACAGGGACTGGTATTCTCTGGAATACACACAGGGACTGGTATTCTCTGGAATACACTCAGGGACTGGTATTCTCTGAAATACACACAGGGACTGGTATTCTCTGGAATACACACAGGGACTGCTATTCTCTGGAATACACACAGGGACTGGTATTGTCTACAATACACACAGGGACTGCTATTCTCTATTATACACACAAGGATTGCTATTCTCGACAATACACACAGGGACTAGTATTCTCGACAATACACACAGGGACTAGTATTCTCTGGAATACACACAGGGACTGCTATTCTCTACAATACACACAGGGACTGCTATTTTCTGCAATACACACAGGGACTGCTATTCTCTACAATACACACAGGGACTGGTATTCTCTACAGTACACACAGGGACTGGTATTCTCTACAATACACACAGAGACTGCTATTCTCTACAATACACACAGGGACTGGTATTCTCGAAAATAAACACAGGGACTTTTGTTCTCTATAATACATACAGGGACTGCTATTCTCTGGAATACACACAGGGACTGGTATTCTCTGCAATACACACAGGAACTGCTATTCTCTACAATGCACACAGGGACTGGTATTCTCTACAATACACACAGGGACTGCTATTCTCTACAATACAGAGAGGGACTGCTATTCTCTACAATACACACAGGGACTGGTATTCTTTCGAATACACACAGTGACTGGTATTCTCTGGAATACACACAGGGACTGGAATTCTGTCCAATACACACAGGGACTGCCATTTTCTATAATGCACACAGGGACTGCTATTTTCTACAATATACATAGGGACTGCTATTTTCTACAATATACATAGGGACTGCTATTCTCTACAATACACACAGGGACTGCTATTCTCGACAATACACACAGGGACTGCTATTCTCTATAATACACAGAGGGACTGTTATTCTCTACAATACACACAGGGTCTGCTATTCTCTATAATATACACAGGGACTGTTATTCTCTACAATACACACAGGGACTGCTATTCTCTACAATACAGACAGGGACTGGTATTCTCTACAATACACACAGGGACTGGTATTCTCGACAATACACACAGGGACTGCTATTCTCTACAATACACTCAGGGACTACTATTCTCTACCATACACACAGGGACTGCTTTTCTCTACAATACACACAGGGACTGCTATTCTCTACAATACAAACAGGGACTGCTATTCTCTACAATACGCACAGGGACTGGTATTCTCGATAATACACACAGGGACTGCTATTCACTACAATAAACACTGGGACGGCTATTTTCTACAATACACACAGGGACTGCTATTCACTACAATAAACACAGGGACTGATATTCTCTGGAATACACACAGGGACTGGTATTCTCTACAATACAGAGAGGGACTGCTATTTTGTACAATACACAGAAGGACTGCTATTCTCTATAATACACACAGGGACTGCTATTCTCTACAATACACACAGGGACTGCTATTCTCTACAATACACACAGAGACTGCTATTCTCTACAATACACACAGGGACTGGAATTCTCGACAATACACACAGGGACTAGTATTCTCTACAATACACACAGCGAATAGTATTCTCTACAATACACACAGCGAATAGTATTCTCTACAATACACTCAGGGACTGCTATTCTCTACAATACACTCAGGGACTGCTATTCTCTCCAATATACACAGGGACTGGTATTCTCTACAATACACACAGGGACTGCGATTCTCTACAATACACACAGGGACTGCTATTCTCTACAATACACACAGGGAGTGCTGTTCTCTACAGTACACACAGGGACTGTTATTCTCTACAATACACACAGGGACTGGTATTCTCGAAAATAAACACAGGGACTTCTGTTCTCTATAATATATACAGGGACTGCTATTCTCTGGAATACACACAGGGACTGGTATTCTCTGGAATACACACAGGGACTGCTATTCTCTGCAATACACACAGGGACTGCTATTCTCTACAATACACACAGGGACTGCAATTCTCTAAAATACACACAGGGACTGGTATTCTCTACAATACACACAGGGAGTGCTGTTCTCTACAGTACACACAAGGACTGTTATTCTCTACAATACACACAGGGACTGGTATTCTCTGCAATACACACAGGAACTGCTATTCTCTACAATACACACAGGGACTGGTATTCTCTAGAATACACACAGGGACTGGTATTCTCTAGAATACACACAGGGACTGGTATTCTCTGGTATACACACAGGGACTGGTATTTTCTACAATACACACAGGGACTGCTATTCTCTACAATACACACAGGGACTAGTCTTCTCTACATTACACTCAGGGACTGCTATTCTCTACAAACCACAGAGGGACTGCTATTCTCTCTAATATTCTCAGGGACTGCGATTCTCTACAATACACACAGGGACTGCTATTCTCTACAATACACACAGGGACTGCTATTCTCTACAATACACACAGGGACTGCTATTCTCGACAATACAGAGAGGGACTGCTATTTTGTACAATACACACAGGGACTGCTATTCTCTATAATACACACAGGGACTGCTATTCTCTACAATACAGACAGGGACTGGTATTCTCTACAATACACACAGGGACTGCTATTCACTACAATAAACACAGGGACTAATATTCTCTACAATGCACACAGGCACTGTTATTCTCTACAAGACACACAGGGACTGTTATTCTCTACAATACAGAGAGGGACTGCTATTTTGTACAATACACAGAAGGACTGCTATTCTCTATAATACACACAGGGACTGCTATTCTCTACAATAGACACAGGGACTGGTATTCTCTACAATACACACAGAGACTGCTATTCTCTACAATACACAGTGGGACTGTTATTCTCTACAAACCACAGAGGGACTGCTATTCTCTCTAATATTCACAGGGACTGCGATTCTCTACAATACACACAGGGACTGCTATTCTCTACAATACACGCAGGGACTGCTATTCTCTACAATACACACAGAGACTGCTATTCTCTACAATACACAGTGGGACTGCGAGTCTCCATAATACAAATGGCACTGCTATTCTCTATAAATACACACAGGGACTGCTATTCTCTATAATACACACAGGGACAGCTATTGTCTACAATACACACAGGGACTGGTATTCTCTACAAGACACTCAGGGACTACTATTCTCTACAATACACACAGGGACTGCTATTCTCTATAATACACACAGGGACTGCTATTCTCTGCAAAACACACAGGGACTGTTATTCTCTGGAATACACACAGAGACTGGTATTCTCTACAATACACACAGGGACTGCTATTCTCTATAATACACACAGGGACTGCTATTCTCTACAATACACACAGTGACTGCTATTCTCTACAATATACACAGGAACTGGTATTCTCTACAATACACACAGGGACTGCTATTCTCTACAATACAGAGAGGGACTGCTATTCTCTACAATACACAAAGGGACTGGTATTCTTTCGAATACACACAGTGACTGGTATTCTCTGGAATACACACAGGGACTGGTATTCTCTACAATACACACAGGGACTGCTATTCTCTACAATACAGAGAGGGACTGCTATTCTCTACAATACACAAAGGGACTGGTATTCTTTCGAATACACACAGGGACTGGTATTCTCTACAATACACACAGGGTCTGCCATTTTCTATAATGCACACACGGACTGCTATTTTCTACAATATACATAGGGACTGCTATTCTCTACAATACACACAGGGACTGCTATTCTCGACAATACACTCAGGGACTGCTATTCTCGACAATACACACAGGGACTGCTATTCTCGACAATACACACAGGGGCTGCTATTCTCTATAATACACACAGGGCTTACTCTTCCCTGTAATACACACAGGGACTGCTATTCTCTATAATATACACAGGGACTGTTATTCTCTACAATATACATAGGGACTGCTATTCTCTACAATACAAACAGGGACTGCTATTCTCTATAATACACACAGGGCTTACTCTTCCCTGTAATACAGACAGGGACTGCTATTCTCTACAATACACACAGGGTCTGCTATTCTCTGCAATACACACAGGGACTGGTGTTCTCTCAAATACACACAGGGACTGCTTTTTTGTACAATACACACAGGGACTGATATTCTCTACAATACACACAGGGACTGCTATTCTCTGCAATACACACAGGGACTGGTGTTCTCTCCAATACACACAGGGACTGCTATTCTGTCCAATACACACAGGGACTGATATTCTCTAAAATACACACAGGGACTGCCATTTTCTGTAATACACACAGGGACTGGTATTCTCTACAATACACACAGGGACTGCTATTCTCTACAATACACACAGGGAATGCTATTCTCTGGAATACACACAGGGACTGGTATTCTCTGGAATACACACAGGGACTGGTATTCTCTGGAATACACACAGGGACTGGTATTCTCTGAAATACACACAGGGACTGGTATTCTCTGGAATACACACAGGGACTGCTATTCTCTGGAATACACACAGGGACTGGTATTGTCTACAATACACACAGGGACTGCTATTCTCTATTATACACACAAGGATTGCTATTCTCGACAATACACACAGGGACTAGTATTCTCGACAATACACACAGGGACTAGTATTCTCTGGAATACACACAGGGACTGCTATTCTCTACAATACACACAGGGACTGCTATTTTCTGCAATACACACAGGGACTGCTATTCTCTACAATACACACAGGGACTGTTATTCTCTACAATACACACAGAGACTGCTATTCTCTACAATACACACAGGGACTGGTATTCTCGAAAATAAACACAGGGACTTCTGTTCTCTATAATAAATACAGGGACTGCTATTCTCTGGAATACACACAGGGACTGGTATTCTCTGCAATACACACAGGAACTGCTATTCTCTACAATGCACACAGGTACTGGTATTCTCTACAATACACACAGGGACTGCTATTCTCTACAATACAGAGAGGGACTGCTATTCTCTATAATACACACAGGGACTGGTATTCTTTCGAATACACACAGTGACTGGTATTCTCTGGAATACACACAGGGACTGGAATTCTGTCCAATACACACAGGGACTGCCATTTTCTATAATGCACACAGGGACTGCTATTTTCTACAATATACATAGGGACTGCTATTTTCTACAATATACATAGGGACTGCTATTCTCTACAATACACACAGGGACTGCTATTCTCGACAATACACACAGGGACTGCTATTCTCTATAATACACAGAGGGACTGTTATTCTCTACAATACACACAGGGTCTGCTATTCTCTATAATATACACAGGGACTGTTATTCTCTACAATACACACAGGGACTGCTATTCTCTACAATACAGACAGGGACTGGTATTCTCTACAATACACACAGGGACTGGTATTCTCGACAATACACACAGGGACTGCTATTCTCTACAATACACTCAGGGACTACTATTCTCTACCATACACACAGGGACTGCTTTTCTCTACAATACACACAGGGACTGCTATTCTCTACAATACAAACAGGGACTGCTATTCTCTACAATACGCACAGGGACTGGTATTCTCGATAATACACACAGGGACTGCTATTCACTACAATAAACACTGGGACGGCTATTTTCTACAATACACACAGGGACTGCTATTCACTACAATAAACACAGGGACTGATATTCTCTACAATGCACACAGGCACTGTTATTCTCTACAAGACACACAGGGACTGCTATTCTCTACAATACAGAGAGGGACTGCTATTCTCTACAATACACACAGCGAATAGTATTCTCTACAATACACACAGCGAATAGTATTCTCTACAATACACTCAGGGACTGCTATTCTCTCCAATATACACAGGGACTGGTATTCTCTACAATACACACAGGGACTGCGATTCTCTACAATACACACAGGGACTGCTATTCTCTACAATACACACAGGGAGTGCTGTTCTCTACAGTACACACAGGGACTGTTATTCTCTACAATACACACAGGGACTGCTATTCTCTACAATACACACAGGGACTGGTATTCTCGACAATAAACACAGGGACTGGTATTCTCGAAAATAAACACAGGGACTTCTGTTCTCTATAATATATACAGGGACTGCTATTCTCTGGAATACACACAGGGACTGGTATTCTCTGGAATACACACAGGGTCTGCTATTCTCTACAATACACACAGGGACTGCTATTCTCTGCAATACACACAGGGACTGCTATTCTCTACAATACACACAGGGACTGCAATTCTCTAAAATACACACAGGGACTGGTATTCTCTAGAATACACACAGGGACTGGTATTCTCTGGTATACACACAGGGACTGGTATTCTCTACAATACACACAGGGACTGCTATTCTCTACAATACACACAGGGACTAGTCTTCTCTACATTACACTCAGGGACTGCTATTCTCTACAAACCACAGAGGGACTGCTATTCTCTCTAATATTCACAGGGACTGCGATTCTCTACAATACACACAGGGACTGCTATTCTCTACAATACACACAGGGACTGCTATTCTCTACAATACACACAGGGACTGCTATTCTCGACAATACAGAGAGGGACTGCTATTTTGTACAATACACACAGGGACTGCTATTCTCTATAATACACACAGGGACTGCTATTCTCTACAATACAGACAGGGACTGCTATTCTCTACAATACACACAGGGACTGGTATTCTCGACAATACACACAGGGACTGCTATTGTCTACAAAACACACAAGGACTGCTATTCTCTACAATACAAACAGGGAATGCTATTCTCTACAATACGCACAGGGACTGGTATTCTCGATAATACACACAGGGACTGCTATTCACTACAATAAACACTGGGACGGCTATTTTCTACAATACACACAGGGACTGCTATTCACTACAATAAACACAGGGACTAATATTCTCTACAATGCACACAGGCACTGTTATTCTCTACAAGACACACAGGGACTGCTATTCTCTACAATACAGAGAGGGACTGCTATTTTGTACAATACACAGAAGGACTGCTATTCTCTATAATACACACAGGGACTGCTATTCTCTACAATAGACACAGGGACTGGTATTCTCTACAATACACACAGAGACTGCTATTCTCTACAATACACAGTGGGACTGCTATTCTCTACAAACCACAGAGGGACTGCTATTCTCTCGAATATTCACAGGGACTGCGATTCTCGACAATACACACAGGGACTGCTATTCTCTACAATACACGCAGGGACTGCTATTCTCTACAATACACACAGAGACTGCTATTCTCTACAATACACACAGGGACTGCTATTCTCTATAATACATACAGGGACTGCTATTCTCTGCAATACACAGTGGGACTGCGAGTCTCCATAATACAAATGGCACTGCTATTCTCTATAAATACACACAGGGACTGCTATTCTCTATAATACACACAGGGACTGCTATTGTCTACAATACACACAGGGACTGGTATTCTCTACAAGACACTCAGGGACTACTATTCTCTACAATACACACAGGGACTGCTATTCTCTATAATACATACAGGGACTGCTATTCTCTGCAATACACACAGGGACTGTTATTCTCTGGAATACACACAGAGACTGGTATTCTCTACAATACACACAGGGACTGCTATTTTTCTATAATACACACAGGGACTGCTATTCTCTACAATACACACAGTGACTGCTAATCTCTACAATATACACAGGAACTGGGGTTCTCTACAATACACACAGGGACTGCTATTCTCTACAATACAGAGAGGGACTGCTATTCTCTACAATACACAAAGGGACTGGTATTCTTTCGAATACACACAGTGACTGGTATTCTCTGGAATACACAGAGGGACTGGTATTCTCTACAATACACACAGGGACTGCTATTCTCTACAATACAGAGAGGGACTGCTATTCTCTACAATACACAAAGGGACTGGTATTCTTTCGAATACACACAGGGACTGGTATTCTCTACAATACACACAGGGTCTGCCATTTTCTATAATGCACACACGGACTGCTATTTTCTACAATATACATAGGGACTGCTATTCTCTACAATACACACAGGGACTGCTATTCTCGACAATACACTCAGGGACTGCTATTCTCGACAATACACACAGGGACTGCTATTCTCGACAATACACACAGGGGCTGCTATTCTCTATAATACACACAGGGCTTACTCTTCCCTGTAATACACACAGGGACTGCTATTCTCTATAATATACACAGGGACTGTTATTCTCTACAATATACATAGGGACTGCTATTCTCTACAATACACACATGGACTGCTATTCTCTATAATACACACAGGGCTTACTCTTCCCTGTAATACAGACAGGGACTGCTATTCTCTACAATACACACAGGGACTGATATTCTCTACAATACACACAGGGACTGCTATTCTCTGCAATACACACAGGGACTGGTGTTCTCTCCAATACACACAGGGACTGCTATTCTGTCCAATACACACAGGGACTGATATTCTCTAAAATACACACAGGGACTGCCATTTTCTGTAATACACACAGGGACTGGTATTCTCTACAATACACACAGGGACTGCTATTCTCTACAATACACACAGGGAATGCTATTCTCTGGAATACACACAGGGACTGGTATTCTCTGGAATACACACAGGGACTGGTATTCTCTGGAATACACTCAGGGACTGGTATTCTCTGGAATACACACAGGGACTGGTATTCTCTGGAATACACACAGGGACTGGTATTCTCTGGAATACACACAGGGACTGCTATTCTCTGGAATACACACAGGGACTGGTATTGTCTACAATACACACAGGGACTGCTATTCTCTATTATACACACAAGGATTGCTATTCTCGACAATACACACAGGGACTAGTATTCTCGACAATACACACAGGGACTAGTATTCTCTACAATACACACAGGGACTGCTATTTTCTGCAATACACACAGGGACTGCTATTCTCTACAATACACACAGGGACTGGTATTCTCTACAATACACACAGGGAGTGCTGTTCTCTACAGTACACACAGGGACTGTTATTCTCTACAATACACACAGAGACTGCTATTCTCTACAATACACACAGGGACTGGTATTCTCGATAACAAACACAGGGACTGGTATTCTCGAAAATAAACACAGGGACTTCTGTACTCTATAATATATACAGGGACTGCGATTCTCTGGAATACACACAGGGACTGGTATTCTCTGCAATACACACAGGAACTGCTATTCTGTACAATGCACACAGGGACTGGTATTCTCTACAATACACACAGGGAGTGCTGTTCAAAACAGTACACACAGGGACTGTTATTCTCTACAATACACAGAGGGACTGCTATTCTCTATAATACACACAGGGACTGGTATTCTCGACAATACACACAGGGACTGCTGTTCTCTATAATACACACAGGGACTTCTATTCTTTGGAATACACAGAGGGACTGGTATTCTCTGCAATACACACAGGAACTGCTATTCTCTACAATACACACAGGGGCTGCTATTCTCTACAAAACACACAGGAACTGCTATTCTCTCCAATACACACAGGGACTGCTATTCTCTACAATACACACAGGGACTGGTATTCTCTACAATACACACAGGGACTGGTATTCTCTACAATACACACAGGGACTGGTATTCTCTACAATACACACAGGGACTGGTATTCTCTACAATACACACTGGGACTGCTATTCTCTACAATACACACAGGGACTGGTATTCTCTGGAATACACACAGGGACTGGTATTCTCTACAATACACACTGGGACTGGTATTCTCTGGAATACACACAGGGACTGGTATTCTCTACAGTTCACACAGGGACTGTTATTCTCTACAATACACACTGGGACTGCTATTCTCTACAATACACACAGGGACTGGTATTCTCTGGAATACACACAGGGACTGCTATTCTCTATAATACACACAGGGACTGCTATTCTCTACAGTACACACAGGGACTGGTATTGTCTACAATACACACAGGGACTGGTATTCTCTACAATACACACAGGGACTGCCATTTTCTATAATACACAGGAATTGCTATTCTCTACAATACACACAGGGACTTGTATTCTCGATAATACACACAGGGACTGGTATTCTCGACAATACACTCAGGGACTGGTATTCTCTACATTACACACAGGGACTGGTATTCTCTACAATACACAGTGGGACTGCTATTCTCTACAAACCACAGAGGGACTGCTATTCTCTCTAATATTCACAGGGACTGCGATTCTCTACAATACACACAGGGACTGCTATTCTCTACAATACACACAGAGACTGCTATTCTCTACAATACACACAGGGACTGGTATTCTCGACAATACACACAGGGACTAGTATTCTCTACAATACACACATCGAATACTATTCTCTACAATACACACAGCGAATACTATTCTCTACAATACACTCAGGGACTGCTATTCTCTCCAATATACACAGGGACTGGTATTCTCTACAATACACACAGGGACTGCGATTCTCTACAATACAAACAGGGACTGCTATTCTCTACAATACACACAGGGACTGCTATTCTGTCCAATACACACAGGGACTGCTATTCTTTATTATACACACAAGGAATGCTATTCTCGACAATACACACAGGGACTAGTATTCTCGACAATACACACGGGGACTAGTATTCTCTACAATACACACAGGGACTGCTATTCTCTGCAATACACACAGGGACTGCTATTCTCTACAATACACACAGGGACTGCTATTCTCCACAATACACACAGGGAGTGCTGTTCTCTACAGTACACACAGGGACTGTTATTCTCTACAATACACACAGAGACTGCTATTCTCTACAATACACACAGGGACTGGTATTCTCGATAATACACACAGGGACTGGTATTCTCGACAATACACTCAGGGACTGGTATTCTCTACATTACACACAGGGACTGGTATTCTCTACAATACACACAGGGACTGCCATTTTCTATAATGCACACAGCGATTGCTATTTTCTACAATATACACAGGGACTGCTATTCTCTACAATACACACAGGGACTGCTATTCTCGACAATATACTCAGGGACTGCTATTCTCTACAATACACACAGGGACTGGTATTCTCGACAATACACACAGGGACTAGTATTCTCTACAATACACACAGCGAATAGTATTCTCTACAATACACTCAGGGACTGCTATTCTCTCCAATATACACAGGGACTGGTATTCTCTACAATACGCACAGGGACTGCGATTCTCTCCAATACACACAGGGACTGCTATTCTCTACAATACACACAGGGAGTGCTGTTCTCTAGAGTACACACAGGAACTGCTATTCTCTACAATACACAGAGGGGCTGCTATTCTTTCCAATACACACAGGGACTGCTATTCTCTACAATACACACAGGGACTGGTATTCTCCACAATACACACAGGGAGTGCTGTTCAAAACAGTACACACAGGGAGTGCTGTTCTCTACAGTACACACAGGGACTGCTATTCTCTACAATAAACACAGGGACTGCTATTCTCTACAATACACACAGGGACTGCTATTCTCTACAATACACACAGGGACTGCCATTTTCTATAATACACACAGGAATTGCTATTCTCTACAATACACACAGGGACTCGTATTCTCTACAATACACACAGGGACTGCTATTCTCTACAATACACACAGGGACTGCTATTCTCTGGAATACACACAGGGACTGGTATTCTCTGGAATACACACAGGGACTGGTATTCTCTGGAATACACACAGGGACTGGTATTCTCTGGAATATTCACAGGGACTGCTATTCTCTACAGTACACACAGGGACTGGTATTGTCTACAATACACACAGGGACTGGTATTCTCTACAATACACACAGGGACTGCGATTCTCTATTATACACACAAGGAATGGTATTCTCGACAATACACACAGGGACTAGTATTCTCGACAATACACACAGGGACTAGTATTCTCTGCAATACACACAGGGAGTGCTGTTCTCTCCAGTACACACAGGGACTGTTATTCTCTACAATACACACAGAGACTGCTATTCTCTACAATACACACAGGGACTGGTATTCTCGATAATAAACACAGGGACTGGTATTCTCGAAAATAAACACAGGGACTTCTGTTCTCTATAATACATACAGGGACTGCTATTCTCTGGAATACCCTCAGGGACTGCTATTCTCTGAAATACACACAGGAACTGCTATTCTCTACAATACACACAGGGACTGGTATTCTCTACAATACACACAGGGAGTGCTGTTCAAAACAGTACACACAGGGACTGTTATTCTCTACAATACACACAGGGACTGCTATTCTCTACAATACACACAGGGACTGGTATTCTCTACAATACACACAGGGAGTGCTGTTCTCTATAATACACACAGGGACTTCTATTCTTTGGAATACACAGAGGGACGGGTATTCTCTGCAATACACACAGGAACTGCTATTCTCTACAATACACACAGGGAGTGCTGTTCTCTACAGAACACACAGGGACTGTTATTCTCTACAATACACACTGGGACTGCTATTCTCTACAATACACACTGGGACTGCTATTCTCTACAATAAACACAGGGACTGCTATTCTCTACAATACACACAGGGACTGCTATTCTCTACAATACACACAGGGACTGCTATTCTCTACAATACACACAGGGACTGCCATTTTCTATAAGACACACAGGAATTGCTATTCTCTACAATACACACAGGGACTTGTATTCTCTACAATACACACAGGGACTGTGATTCTCTACAATACACACAGGGACTGCGATTCTGTCCAATACACACAGGTACTGATATTCTCTAAAATACACAGAGGGACTGCCATTTTCTGTAATACACACAGGGACTGGTATTCTCTACAATACACACAGGGACTGGAATTCTCTAGAATACACACAGGGACTGGTATTCTCTACAATACACACAGGGACTGCGATTCTCTACAATACACACAGGGACTGCTATTCTCTACAATACACACAGGGACTGCTATTCTCTACAATACAGAGAGGGACTGCTATTTTGTACAATACACACAGGGACTGCTATTCTCTATAATACACACAGGGAATGCTATTCTCTGGAATACACACAGGGACTGGTATTCTCTGGAATACACACAGGGACTGATATTCTCTATAATACACACAGGGACTGCTATTCTCTACAATATACACAGGGACTGCTATTCTCTACAAAACACACAAGGACTGCTATTCTCCACAATACACACAGGGACTGGTATTCTCTACAATACACTCAGGGACTACTATTCTCTACCATACACACAGGGACTGCTGTTCTCTACCATACACACAGGGACTGCTGTTCTCTACAATACACACAGGGACTGCTATTCTCTACAATACACACAGGGACTGCTATTCTCTACAATACAAACAAGGACTGCTATTCTCTACAATACGCACAGGGACTGGTATTCTCGATAATACACACAGGGACTGCTATTCACTACAATAAACACTGGGATGGCTATTTTCTACAATACACACAGGGACTGCTATTCACTACAATAAACACAGGGACTGATATTCTCGACAATGCACACAGGCACTGTTATTCTCTACAAGACACACAGGGACTGCTATTCTCTACAATACACAAAGGGACTGGTATTCTTTCGAATACACACAGGGACTGGTATTCTCTGGAATACACACAGGGACTGGTATTCTCTACAATACACACAGGGACTGCCATTTTCTATAATTCACACATGGACTGCTATTTTCTACAATATACATAGGGACTGCTATTTTCTACAATATACACAGTTACTGCTATTCTCTACAATACACACAGGGACTGCTATTCTCGACAATACACTCAGGGACTGCTATTCTCGACAATACACACAGGGACTGCTATTCTCGACAATACACACAGGGGCTGCTGTTCTCTTTAATACACACAGGGCTTACTCTTCCCTGTAATACACACAGGGACTGCTATTCTCTATAATATACACAGGGACTGTTATTCTCTACAATATACATAGGGACTGCTATTCTCTACAATACACACAGGGACTGCTATTCTCTACAATACACACAGGGACTGCTATTCTCTATAATACACACAGGGCTTACTCTTCCCTGTAATACAGACAGGGACTGCTATTCTCTACAATACAGACAGGGACTGCTATTCTCTACAATACACACAGGGACTGTTATTCTCTACAATACACACAGGGTCTGCTATTCTCTGCAATACACACAGGGACTGCTATTCTGTACAATACACACAGGGACTGGTATTTTTTTTTTTTTTGATTAGATTAGATTAGATTACTTACAGTGTGGAAACAGGCCCTTTCGGCCCAACAAGTCCACACCGCCCCGCCGAAGCGTAACCCACCCATACCCCTACAAGTACATCTACCCCTTACCTAACACTACGGGCAATTTAGCATGGCCAATTCACCTGACCCTGCACATCTTTGGACTGTGGGAGGAAACCGGAGCACCCGGAGGAAACCCACGCAGACACGGGGAGAACGTGCAAACTCCACACAGTCAGTCGCCTGAGGCGGGAATTGAACCCGGAACTCCGGCGCTGTGAGGCAGCAGTGCTAACCACTGTGCCACCGTGCCGCCCAAATACACACAGGGTGTGTATTCTTTCGAATACACACAGGGACTGGTATTCTCTACAATACAGAGAGGGACTGCTATTCTCTACAATGCACAAAGGGACTGGTATTCTCTGCAATACACACAGGGACTGGTGTTCTCTCCAATACACACAGGGACTGCTATTCTGTCCAATACACACAGGGACTGATATTCTCTAAAATACACACAGGGACTGCCATTTTCTGTAATACACACAGGGACTGGTATTCTCTAAAATACACACAGGGACTGCCATTTTCTGTAATACACACAGGGACTGCGATTCTCTACAATACACACAGGGACTGCCATTTTCTGTAATACACACAGGGACTGGTATTCTCTAAAATACACACAGGGACTGCCATTTTCTGTAATACACACAGGGACTGCGATTCTCTATAATACACACAGGGACTGGTATTCTCGAAAATACGCACAGGGACTGCTATTCTGTATTATACACACAAGGAATGCTATTCTCGACAATACACACAGGGACTGGTATTCTCTACAATACACACAGGGACTGCTATTCTCTATTATACACACAAGGAATGCTATTCTCGACAATACACACAGGGACTAGTATTCTCGACAATACACACAGGGACTAGTATTCTCTACAATACACACAGGGAGTGCTGTTCTCTACAGTACACACAGGGACTGTTATTCTCTACAATACACACAGAGACTGCTATTCTCTACAATACACACAGGGACTGGTATTCTCGATAATAAACACAGGGACTGGAATTCTCGAAAATAAACACAGGGACTTCTGTTCTCTATAATACATACAGGGACTGCTATTCTCTGGAATACACACAGGGACTGGTATTCTCTGCAATACACACAGGAACTGCTATTCTCTACAATACACACAGGGACTGGTATTCTCTACAATACACACAGGGAGTGCTGTTCAAAACAGTACACACAGGGACTGTTATTCTCTACAATACACACAGGGACTGCTATTCTCTACAATACACACAGGGTCTGGTATTCTCTACAATACAGACAGGGAGTGCTGTTCTCTACAGTACACACAGGGACTGTTATTCTCCACAATACACACAGGGACTGGTATTCTCTGCAATACACACAGGGAGTGCTGTTCTCTACAGTACACACAGGGACTCGTATTCTCTACAATACACACAGGGACTGCTATTCTCTACAATACACACAGGGAATGCTATTCTCTACAATACACACAGGGACTGGTATTCTCTGGAATACACACAGGGACTGGTATTCTCTGGAATACACACAGGGACTGGTATTCTCTACAATACACACAGGGACTGGTATTCTCTACAATACACACAGGGAATGCTATTCTCTACAATACACACAGGGACTGGTATTCTCTGGAATACACACAGGGACTGGTATTCTCTGGAATACACACAGGGACTGCTATTTTCTCTAATATTCACAGGGACTGCAATTCTCTACAATACAGACAGGGACTGCTATTCTCTGTAATACACACAGGGACTGCTATTCTCTACAATACACACAGGGACTGGTATTCTCTACAATACACACAGGGACTGGTATTCTCTACAATACACACAGGGACTGGTATTCTCTACAATACACACAGGGACTGGTATTCTCTACAATACACACAGGGACTGGTATTCTCTACAATACACACAGGGACTGCTATTTACTATAATATACACAGGGGCTGCTATTCTCTGGAATACACACAGGGACTGGTATTCTCTATAATACACACAGGGACTGGTATTCTCTAAAATACACTCAGGGACTGGTATTCTCTAAAATACACACAGGGACTGCTATTCTCTAAAATACACTCAGGGACTGGTATTCTCTACAATATACACAGGAACTGGTATTCTCTACAATACACACAGGCACTGCTATTTTCTACAATACACACAGGGACTGCTATTCTCTACAATATACACAGGGACGGGTATTCTATCCAATACACACAGTGACTGGTATTCTCTGGAATACACACAGGGACTGGTATTCTCTGCAATGCACACAGGGACTGCTACTCTCTACAATACACACAGGGACAGCTATTTTCTACAATACACACAGGGACTGCTGTTCTCTACAATACACACAGGGACTGGTATTGTCTACAATATACACAGGGACTGCTATTCTCTACAATACACACAGGGACTGGTATTCTCGACAATACACTCAGGGACTGGTATTCTCGACAATACACACAGGGACTGGTATTCTCGACAATACACACAGGGACAGGCATTCACTAGAATATACACAGGGACTGCAATTCTCTTCAATACACACAGGGACTGCTATTCTCTATAAATACATACAGGGATTGCTATTCTCTACAATACACACAGGGACTGCTCTTCTCTATAATACACACAGGGACTGCTATTCTCGACAATACACACAGGGACTGCTATTCTCTACAATACACACAGGGACTGGTATTCTCTACATTACACTCAGGGACTACTATTCTCTACAATACACACAGGGACTGGTATTCTCTGAAATACACACAGGGACTGGTATTCTCTGGAATACACACAGGGACTGCTATTTTCTCTAATATTCACAGGGACTGCTATTCTCTACAATACAGACAGGGACTGCTATTCTCTGTAATACACACAGGGACTGCTATTCTCTACAATACACACAGGGACTGCTATTCTCTACAATACACACAGGGACTGATATTCTCTACAATACACACAGGGACTGGTATTCTCTACAATACACACAGGGACTGGTATTCTCTACAATACACACAGGGACTGGTATTTACTATAATATACACAGGGGCTGCTATTCTCTGGAATACACACAGGGACTGCTATTCTGTATAATAAACAGGCACTGCTATTCACGAAATACACACAGGGTCTGATATTCTCTATAGTACACACAGGGACTGGTATTCTCTGTAATACGCACAGGGACTGCTATTCTCTGCAATACACACAGGGACTGCTATTCTCTGCAATACACACAGGGACTGGTATTGTCGACAATATACACAGGGACTGGTATTCTCTGGAATATAAACAGGGCGTGGTATTCTCCACAATACACTCAGGGACTGCTATTCTCTACAATACACACAAGGACTGCTATTCTCTATAATACACACAGGGTCTGCTCTTCTCTAAATTACACAGGGACTGGCATTCACTGCAATACACACAGGGACTGGTATTCTCTGCAATACACACAGGGACTGGTATTCACTATAATACACACAGGGACTGGTATTCTCTACAATACACTCAGGGACTGCTATTCTCTACAATACACACAGGGACTGCTCTTCTCTACAATACACACAGGGTCTGCTACTCTCTATAATATACACAGGGACTGTTATTCTCTACAATACACAAAGAGACTGCTATTCTCTACAATACACACAGGGACTGGTATTCTCTCCAATACACAGGGACTGGTATTCTCTCCAATACTCATAGGGACTGCGATTCTCTACAATACACATAGGGACTGCTATTTTCTACAATACACACAGGGACTGCTATTCACTACAATAAACGCAGGGACTGATATTCTCTACAATGCACACAGGCACTGTTATTCTCTATAATACACACAGGGACTGCTATTCTCTACAATACACACAGGGACTGCGATTCACTACAATAAACGCAAGGACTGGTATTCTCTACAATACACACAGGGACTGCTCTTCTCTACAATACACACAGGGACTGGTATTCTCTACAATATACACAGGAACTGGTATTCTCTACAATACACACAGGCACTGCTATTTTCTACAATACAAACAGGGACTGCTATTCTCTACAATATACACAGGGACTGGTATTCTATCCAATACACACAGTGACTGGTATTCTCTGGAATACACACAGGGACTGCTACTCTCTACAATACACACAGGGACTGCTATTTACTACAATACGCACAGAAACTGCTATTCTCCACAATACACACAGGGACTGGTGTTCTCTGGAATACACACAGGGACTGGTATTCTCTACAATACACACAGGGACTGGTGTTCTCTGTAATACACACAGGGACTGCTATTCTCTACAATACACAGTGGGACTGCGAGTCTCCATAATACAAATGGCACTGCTATTCTCTATAAATACACACAGGGACTGCTATTCTCTACAATACACTCAGGGACTACTATTCTCTACAATACACACAGGGACTGCTATTCTCTATAAATACATACAGGGACTGCTATTCTCTACAATACACACAGGGACTGCTATTCTCAACAATACACACAGGGACTGCTATTCTCTATAATACACACAGGGACTGCTATTCTCAACAATACACACAGGGACTGCTATTCTCAACAATACACACAGGGACTGCTATTCTCTACAATACACACAGGGACTGCTATTCTCTACAATACACTCAGGGACGACTATTCTCTACAATACACACAGGGACTGCTATTCTGTGCAATACACACAGGGACTGGTATTGTCGACAATATACACAGGGACTGGTATTCTCTGGAATATAAACAGGGCGTGGTATTCTCCACAATACACTCAGGGACTGCTATTCTCTACAATACACACAAGGACTGCTATTCTCTATAATACACACAGGGTCTGCTCTTCTCTAAATTACACAGGGACTGGCATTCACTGCAATACACACAGGGACTGGTATTCTCTGCAATACACACAGGGACTGGTATTCACTATAATACACACAGGGACTGGTATTCTCTATAATATACACAGGGACTGTTATTCTCTACAATACACAAAGAGACTGCTATTCTCTACAATACACACAGGGACTGGTATTCTCTACAATACGCACAGGGATTGGTATTCTCTACAATACACACAGGGACTGGTATTCTCTACAATACACACAGGGACTGGTATTCTCTCCAATACACACAGGGACTGGTATTCTCTATAATACACACAGGGACTGCGATTCTCTACAATACTCATAGGGACTGCGATTCTCTACAATACACATAGGGACTGCTATTTTCTACAATACACACAGGGACTGCTATTCACTACAATAAACGCAGGGACTGATATTCTCTACAATGCACACAGGCACTGTTATTCTCTATAATACACACAGGGACTGCTATTCTCTACAATACACACAGGGACTGCGATTCACTACAATAAACGCAAGGACTGGTATTCTCTACAATACACACAGGGACTGCTCTTCTCTACAATACACACAGGGACTGGTATTCTCTACAATATACACAGGAACTGGTATTCTCTACAATACACACAGGCACTGCTATTTTCTACAATACAAACAGGGACTGCTATTCTCTACAATATACACAGGGACTGGTATTCTATCCAATACACACAGTGACTGGTATTCTCTGGAATACACACAGGGACTGCTACTCTCTACAATACACACAGGGACTGCTATTTACTACAATACGCACAGAAACTGCTATTCTCCAGAATACACACAGGGACTGGTGTTCTCTGGAATACACACAGGGACTGGTATTCTCTACAATACACACTGGGACTGGTGTTCTCTGTAATACACACAGAGACTGCTATTCTCTACAATACACAGTGGGACTGCGAGTCTCCATAATACAAATGGCACTGCTATTCTCTATAAATACACACAGGGACTGCTATTCTCTACAATACACTCAGGGACTACTCTTGTCTACAATACACACAGGGACTGCTATTCTCTATAAATACATACAGGGACTGCTATTCTCTACAATACACACAGGGACTGCTATTCTCAACAATACACACAGGGACTGCTATTCTCTATAATACACACAGGGACTGCTATTCTCTACAATACACACAGGGACTGCTATTCTCAACAATACACACAGGGAATGCTATTCTCTACAATACACACAGGGACTGCTATTCTCTACAATACACTCAGGGACTACTATTCTCTACAATACACACAGGGACTGCTATTCTCTATAATACACACAGGGACTGCTATTCACGACAAGAAACACAGGGACTGATATTCACTGGAATACACACAGGGACTGGTATTCTCTGGAATACACACAGGGACTGCTATTTTCTCTAATATTCACAGGGACTGCTATTCTCTACAATACAGACAGGGACTGCTATTCTCTGTAATACACACAGGGACTGCTATTCTCTACAATACACACAGGGACTGGTATTCTCTACAATACACACAGGGACTGGTATTCTCTACAATACACACAGGGACTGATATCTCTACAATACACACAGGGACTGGTATTCTCTACAATACACACAGGGACTGGTATTCTCTACAATACACACAGGGACTGGTATTTACTATAATATACACAGGGGCTGCTATTCTCTGGAATACACACAGGGACTGGTATTCTCTATAATACACACAGGGACTGTTATTCTCTAAAATACACACAGGGACTGCTATTCTCTACAATACACTCAGGCACTGGTATTCTCTACAATATACACAGGAACTGGTATTCTCTACAATACACACAGGCACTGCTATTTTCTACAATACAAACAGGGACTGCTATTCTCTACAATATACACAGGGACTGCTATTCTATCCAATACACACAGTGACTGGTATTCTCTGGAATACACACAGGGACTGGTATTCTCTGCAATGCACACAGGGTCAGCTACTCTCTACAATACACACAGGGACTGCTATTTTCTACAATACACACAGGGACTGCTGTTCTCTACAATACACACAGGGACTGGTATTCTCGACAATACACTCAGGGACTGGTATTCTCGACAATACACACAGGGACTGGTATTCTCGACAATACACACAGGGACAGGCATTCACTAGAATATACACAGGGACTGCAATTCTCTTCAATACACACAGGGACTGCTATTCTCTATAATACACACAGGGCTTACTCTTCCCTGTAATACACACAGGGACTGGTATTCACTATAATACACACAGGGACTGCTATTCTCTACAATACACACAGGGACTGCTATTCACTATAAAAGACACAGGGACTACTATTCTCTACAATACTCACAGTTACTGCTATTCTCTACAATACACACAGGGACTGCTATTTTCTACAATACACACAGGGTATGCTATTCTCTATAATATACACAGGGACTGTTATTCTCTACAATACACAAAGAGACTGCTATTCTCTACAATACACACAGGGACTGGTAATCTCTATAATACACACAGGGACTGGTTTTCTCAACAATACACACAGGGACTGCTATTCTCTGCAATACACTCAGGGATTGGTGTTCTCTACAATAAACACAGGGACTGGTATTCTCTACAATACACACAGGGACTGCTATTCTCTGCAATACACACAGGGACTGCTATTCTCTACAATATACACAGGGACTGGTATTCTATCCAATACACACAGTGACTGGTATTCTCTACAATACACACAGGGACTGGTGTTCTCTGGAATACACACAGGGACTGGTATTCTCTACAATACACACCGAGACTGGTATTCTCTGTAATACACACAGAGACTGCTATTCTCTACAATACACAGTGGGACTGCGAGTCTCCATAATACAAATGGCACTGCTATTCTCTATAAATACACACAGGGACTGCTATTCTCTATAATACACAGGGACTGCTATTCTCTACAATACACACAGGGACGGCTATTCTCTACAATACACTCAGGGAATACTATTCTCTACAATACACACAGGGACTGCTATTCTCTATAAATACAAACAGGGATTGCTATTCTCTACAATACACACAGGGACTGCTATTCTCTATAATACACACAGGGACTGCTATTCTCGACAATACACACAGGGACTGCTATTCTCTACAATACACACAGGGACTGCTATTCTCTATAATACACACACGGACTGCTATTCACGACAATAAACACAGGGACGGATATTCTCTACAATACACACAGGGACTGGTATTCTCTGGAATACACACAGGGACTGCTATTTTCTCTAATATTCACAGGGACTGCTATTCTCTACAATACAGACAGGGACTGCTATTCTCTGTAATACACACAGGGACTGCTATTCTCTACAATACACACAGGGACTGCTATTCTCTACAATACACACAGGGACTGATATTCTCTACAATACACACAGGGACTGGTATTCTCTACAATACACACAGGGACTGGTATTCTCTACAATACACACAGGGACTGCTATTTACTATAATATACACAGGGGCTGCTATTCTCTGGAATACACACAGGGACTGGTATTCTCTATAATACACACAGGGACTGTTATTCTCTAAAATACACACAGGGACTGCTATTTTCTACAATACACACAGGGACTGCTATTTTCTACAATACACACAGGGACTGCTGTTCTCTAGAATACACACAGGGACTGCTATTCTCTACAATACACACAGGGACTGGTATTCTCGACAATACACAAAGAGACTGCTATTCTCTACAATACACACAGGGACTGGTATTCTCTACAATACACACAGGGACTGCTATTCTCTACAATACACAAAGAGACTGCTATTCTCTACAATACACAAAGGGACTGCTATTCTCTACAATACACACAGGGACTGGTATTCTCTACAATACACAGAAGGACTGCTATTCTCTATAATACACACAGGGACTGCTATTCTCTACAATACACACAGGGACTACTATTCTCGATAATGCACACAGGGACTGGTATTCACTACAATAAAAACTGGGACTGATAATCTCTACAATGCACACAGGCACTGTTATTCTCTACAAGACACACAGGGACTGCTATTCTCAACAATACAGAGAGGGACTGCTATTTTGTACAATACACAGAAGGACTGCTATTCTCTATAATACACACAGGGAATGCTATTCTCTGGAATACACACAGGGACTGGTATTCTCTGGAATACACACAGGGACTGGTATTCTCCACAATACACTCAGGGACTGCTATTCTCTACAATACACACAGGGACTGCTATTCTCTACAATACACACAGGGACTGCTATTCTGTATAATAAACAGGCACTGCTATTCACTACAATACACACAGGGTCTGATATTCTCTATAGTACACACAGGGACTGGTATTCTCTGTAATACGCACAGGGACTGCTATTCTCTGCAATACCCACAGGGACTGCTATTCTCTGCAATACACACAGGGACTGGTATTGTCGACAATATACACAGGGACTGGTATTCTCTGGAATATAAACAGGGCGTGGTATTCTCCACAATACACTCAGGGACTGCTATTCTCTACAATACACACAAGGACTGCTATTCTCTATAATACACACAGGGTCTGCTCTTCTCTAAATTACACAGGGACTGGTATTCTCTGCAATACACACAGGGACTGCTATTCTCTACAATACACACAGGGACTACTATTCTCTATAATACACACAGGGACTGCTATTCTCAACAATACACACAGGGACTGCTGTTCTCTACAATACACACAGGGACTGCTATTCTCCACAATACACAGAGGGACTGGTATTGTCTACAATACACACAGGGACTGGTATTCTCTACAATATACTCAGGGACTGCTATTCTCTCCAATACACACAGGGACTGGTATTCTCTACAATACACACAGGGACTGCTATTCTCTACAATACACACAGGGACTAGTATTCTCTACAATACACTCAGGGACTGCTATTCTCTACAAACCACACAGGGACTGCTATTCTCTCTAATATTCACAGGGATTGCTATTCTCTACAATACACACAGGGACTGGCATTCACTGTAATACACACAGGGACTGGTATTCTCTGCAATACACACAGGGACTGGTATTCACTATAATACACACAGGGACTGGTATTCTCTACAATACACTCAGGGACTGCTATTCTCTATAATATACACAGGGACTGTTATTCTCTACAATACACAAAGAGACTGCTATTCTCTACAATACACACAGGGACTGGTATTCTCTACAATACGCACAGGGATTGGTATTCTCTATAATACGCACAGGGACTGGTATTCTCTACAATACACACAGGGACTGGTATTCTCTCCAATACACACAGGGACTGGTATTCTCTCCAATACACACAGGGACTGGTATTCTCTATAATACACACAGGGACTGGTATTCTCTCCAATACACACAGGGACTGCGATTCTCTACAATACACATAGGGACTGCTATTTTCTACAATACACACAGGGACTACTATTCTCTACAATACACACAGTTACTGCTATTCTCTACAATATACACAGGGACTGTCATTCTCTACAATACACAAATAGACTGCTATTCTCTACAATACACTCAGGGACTGGTATTCTCTATAATACACACAGGGACTGGTTTTCTCAACAATACACGCAGGGACTGCTATTCTCTACAATAGAGTCAGGGATTGGTGTTCTCTACAATAAACACAGGGACTGGTATTCTCTACAATGCACACAGGGACTGGTATTCTCTGGAATACACACAGGGACTGCGATTCTCTACAATACACACAGGGACTGGTATTCTCTCCAATACACACAGGGACTGCGATTCTGTCCAATACACACAGGTACTGATATTCTCTAAAATACACAGAGGGACTGCCATTTTTTGTAATACACACAGGGACTGGTATTCTCTACAATACACACAGGGACTGGTGTTCTCTACAATACACACAGGGACTGGTGTTCTCTACAATACACACAGGGACTGCGATTCTCTACAATACACAGAAGGACTGCTATTCTCTACAATACACACAGGGACTGGTATTGTCTACAATACACACAGGGACTGGTATTCTCTACAATACACACAGGGACTGGTATTCTCTACAATATACTCAGGGACTGCTATTCTCTACAATACACACAGGGACTAGTATTCTCTACAATACACTCAGGGACTGCTATTCTCTCGAATATTCACAGGGACTGCTATTCTCTACAATATACACAGGGACTGGTATTCTCTACAATACACACAGGGACTGCTATTCACTATAATATACACAGGGGCTGCTATTCTCTGGAATACACACAGGGACTGCTATTCTCTACAATACACACAGGGACTGGTATTTTCGACAATATACTCAGGGACTGCTATTTTCGACAGTGCACACAGGGACTGGTATTCTCTACAATACACACAGGGACTGGTATTCACGACAATAAACACAGGGACTTTTGTTCTCTATAATACACACAGGAACTGCCATTCTCTACAATACACAGAGGGACTGATATTCTCTGCAATGCACACAGGGACTGCTATTCTCTACAATACACTCAGGGACTGATATTCTCTACAATACACACAGTGACTGCCATTCTCTATAATATACACAGGGACTGCTTTTCTCTATAATACACACAGGGACTGCTATTCTTTATAATATACACAGGGACTGTTATTCTCTACAATACACAATGAGACTGCTATTCTCTACAATACACACAGGGATTGGTATTCTCTATAAGACACACAGGGACTGGTATTCTCTACAATACGCACAGGGATTGGTATTCTCTATAATACACACAGGGACTGGTATTCTCTACAATACACACAGGGACTGCGATTCTGTACGATACACACAGGTACAGATATTCTCTAAAATACACACAGGGACTGCCATTCTCTACAATACACACAGGGACTGCTATTCTCTGCAATACACACAGGGACTGGTATTCTCTCCAATACACACAGGGACTGCGATTCTGTCCAATACACACAGGGACTGATATTCTCTAAAATACACAGAGGGACTGCCATTTTCTGTAATACACACAGGGACTGCGATTCTCTACAATACACACAGGGACTGCTATTCTCTACAATACACACAGGGACTGGTGTTCTCTACAATACGCACAGGGATTGGTATTCTCTATAATACACACAGGGACAGCTATTCTCTACAATACACACAGGGACTGGTATTCTCTACAATACACTCAGGGACTGCTATTCTCTGTAATACACACAGGGACTGCTATTCTCTACAATACACACAGGGACTGCTATTCTCTACAATACACACAGGGACTGATATTCTCTACAATACACACAGGGACTGGTATTCTCTACAATACACACAGGGACTGGTATTCTCTACAATACACACAGGGACTGGTATTTACTATAATATACACAGGGGCTGCTATTCTCTGGAATACACACAGGGACTGCTATTCTGTATAATAAACAGGCACTGCTATTCACGACAATACACACAGGGTCTGATATTCTCTATAGTACACACAGGGACTGGTATTCTCTGTAATACGCACAGGGACTGCTATTCTCTGCAATACACACAGGGACTGCTATTCTCTGCAATACACACAGGGACTGGTATTGTCGACAATATACACAGGGACTGGTATTCTCTGGAATATAAACAGGGCGTGGTATTCTCCACAATACACTCAGGGACTGCTATTCTCTACAATACACACAAGGACTGCTATTCTCTATAATACACACAGGGTCTGCTCTTCTCTAAATTACACAGGGACTGGCATTCACTGCAATACACACAGGGACTGGTATTGTCTGCAATACACACAGGGACTGGTATTCACTATAATACACACAGGGACTGGTATTCTCTACAATACACTCAGGGACTGCTATTCTCTACAATACACACAGGGACTGCTCTTCTCTACAATACACACAGGGTCTGCTACTCTCTATAATATACACAGGGACTGTTATTCTCTACAATACACAAAGAGACTGCTATTCTCTACAATACACACAGGGACTGGTATTCTCTACAATACACTCAGGGACTACTCTTGTCTACAATACACACAGGGACTGCTATTCTCTATAAATACATACAGGGACTGCTATTCTCTACAATACACACAGGGACTGCTATTCCCTACAATACACACAGGGACTGCTATTCTCAACAATACACACAGGGACTGCTATTCTCTATAATACACACAGGGACTGCTATTCTCTACAATACACACAGGGACTGCTATTCTCTACAATACACACAGGGACTGCTATTCTCAACAATACACACAGGGACTGCTATTCTCTACAATACACACAGGGACTGCTATTCTCTACAATACACTCAGGGACTACTATTCTCTACAATACACACAGGGACTGCTATTCTCTATAATACACACAGGGACTGCTATTCACGACAAGAAACACAGGGACTGATATTCACTGGAATACACACAGGGACTGGTATTCTCTGGAATACACACAGGGACTGCTATTTTCTCTAATATTCACAGGGACTGCTATTCTCTACAATACAGACAGGAACTGCTATTCTCTGTAATACACACAGGGACTGCTATTCTCTACAATACACACAGGGACTGGTATTCTCTACAATACACACAGGGACTGGTATTCTCTACAATACACACAGGGACTGATATCTCTACAATACACACAGGGACTGGTATTCTCTACAATACACACAGGGACTGGTATTCTCTACAATACACACAGGGACTGGTATTTACTATAATATACACAGGGGCTGCTATTCTCTGGAATACACACAGGGACTGCTATTCTCTACAATACACTCAGGCACTGGTATTCTCTACAATATACACAGGAACTGGTATTCTCTACAATACACACAGGCACTGCTATTTTCTACAATACAAACAGGGACTGCTATTCTCTACAATATACACAGGGACTGCTATTCTATCCAATACACACAGTGACTGGTATTCTCTGGAATACACACAGGGACTGGTATTCTCTGCAATGCACACAGGGTCAGCTACTCTCTACAATACACACAGGGACTGCTATTTTCTACAATACACACAGGGACTGCTGTTCTCTACAATACACACAGGGACTGGTATTCTCGACAATACACTCAGGGACTGGTATTCTCGACAATACACACAGGGACTGGTATTCTCGACAATACACACAGGGACAGGCATTCACTAGAATATACACAGGGACTGCAATTCTCTTCAATACACACAGGGACTGCTATTCTCTATAATACACACAGGGCTTACTCTTCCCTGTAATACACACAGGGACTGGTATTCACTATAATACACACAGGGACTGCTATTCTCTACAATACACACAGGGACTGCTATTCACTATAAAAGTCACAGGGACTACTATTCTCTACAATACTCACAGTTACTGCTATTCTCTACAATACACACAGGGACTGCTATTTTCTACAATACACACAGGGTATGCTATTCTCTATAATATACACAGGGACTGTTATTCTCTACAATACACAAAGAGACTGCTATTCTCTACAATACACACAGGGACTGGTATTCTCTATAATACACACAGGGACTGGTTTTCTCAACAATACACACAGGGACTGCTATTCTCTGCAATACACTCAGGGATTGGTGTTCTCTACAATAAACACAGGGACTGGTATTCTCTACAATACACACAGGGACTGCTATTCTCTGCAATACACACAGGGACTGCTATTCTCTACAATATACACAGGGACTGGTATTCTATCCAATACACACAGTGACTGGTATTCTCTACAATACACACAGGGACTGGTGTTCTCTGGAATACACACAGGGACTGGTATTCTCTACAATACACACCGAGACTGGTATTCTCTGTAATACACACAGAGACTGCTATTCTCTACAATACACAGTGGGACTGCGAGTCTCCATAATACAAATGGCACTGCTATTCTCTATAAATACACACAGGGACTGCTATTCTCTATAATACACAGGGACTGCTATTCTCTACAATACACACAGGGACGGCTATTCTCTACAATACACTCAGGGAATACTATTCTCTACAATACACACAGGGACTGCTATTCTCTATAAATACAAACAGGGATTGCTATTCTCTACAATACACACAGGGACTGCTATTCTCTATAATACACACAGGGACTGCTATTCTCGACAATACACACAGGGACTGCTATTCTCTACAATACACACAGGGACTGCTATTCTCTATAATACACACACGGACTGCTATTCACGACAATAAACACAGGGACGGATATTCTCTACAATACACACAGGGACTGGTATTCTCTGGAATACACACAGGGACTGCTATTTTCTCTAATATTCACAGGGACTGCTATTCTCTACAATACAGACAGGGACTGCTATTCTCTGTAATACACACAGGGACTGCTATTCTCTACAATACACACAGGGACTGCTATTCTCTACAATACACACAGGGACTGATATTCTCTACAATACACACAGGGACTGATATTCTCTACAATACACACAGGGACTGGTATTCTCTACAATACACACAGGGACTGGTATTCTCTACAATACACACAGGGACTGCTATTTACTATAATATACACAGGGGCTGCTATTCTCTGGAATACACACAGGGACTGGTATTCTCTATAATACACACAGGGACTGTTATTCTCTAAAATACACACAGGGACTGCTATTTTCTACAATACACACAGGGACTGCTATTTTCTACAATACACACAGGGACTGCTGTTCTCTAGAATACACACAGGGACTGCTATTCTCTACAATACACACAGGGACTGGTATTCTCGACAATACACAAAGAGACTGCTATTCTCTACAATACACACAGGGACTGGTATTCTCTACAATACACACAGGGACTGCTATTCTCTACAATACACAAAGAGACTGCTATTCTCTACAATACACAAAGGGACTGCTATTCTCTACAATACACACAGGGACTGGTATTCTCTACAATACACAGAAGGACTGCTATTCTCTATAATACACACAGGGACTGCTATTCTCTACAATACACACAGGGACTACTATTCTCGATAATGCACACAGGGACTGGTATTCACTACAATAAAAACTGGGACTGATAATCTCTACAATGCACACAGGCACTGTTATTCTCTACAAGACACACAGGGACTGCTATTCTCAACAATACAGAGAGGGACTGCTATTTTGTACAATACACAGAAGGACTGCTATTCTCTATAATACACACAGGGAATGCTATTCTCTGGAATACACACAGGGACTGGTATTCTCTGGAATACACACAGGGACTGGTATTCTCCACAATACACTCAGGGACTGCTATTCTCTACAATACACACAGGGACTGCTATTCTCTACAATACACACAGGGACTGCTATTCTGTATAATAAACAGGCACTGCTATTCACTACAATACACACAGGGTCTGATATTCTCTATAGTACACACAGGGACTGGTATTCTCTGTAATACGCACAGGGACTGCTATTCTCTGCAATACCCACAGGGACTGCTATTCTCTGCAATACACACAGGGACTGGTATTGTCGACAATATACACAGGGACTGGTATTCTCTGGAATATAAACAGGGCGTGGTATTCTCCACAATACACTCAGGGACTGCTATTCTCTACAATACACACAAGGACTGCTACTCTCTATAATACACACAGGGTCTGCTCTTCTCTAAATTACACAGGGACTGGTATTCTCTGCAATACACACAGGGACTGCTATTCTCTACAATACACACAGGGACTACTATTCTCTATAATACACACAGGGACTGCTATTCTCAACAATACACACAGGGACTGCTGTTCTCTACAATACACACAGGGACTGCTATTCTCCACAATACACAGAGGGACTGGTATTGTCTACAATACACACAGGGACTGGTATTCTCTACAATATACTCAGGGACTGCTATTCTCTCCAATACACACAGGGACTGGTATTCTCTACAATACACACAGGGACTGCTATTCTCTACAATACACACAGGGACTAGTATTCTCTACAATACACTCAGGGACTGCTATTCTCTACAAACCACACAGGGACTGCTATTCTCTCTAATATTCACAGGGATTGCTATTCTCTACAATACACACAGGGACTGGCATTCACTGTAATACACACAGGGACTGGTATTCTCTGCAATACACACAGGGACTGGTATTCTCTACAATACACTCAGGGACTGCTATTCTCTATAATATACACAGGGACTGTTATTCTCTACAATACACAAAGAGACTGCTATTCTCTACAATACACACAGGGACTGGTATTCTCTACAATACGCACAGGGATTGGTATTCTCTATAATACGCACAGGGACTGGTATTCTCTACAATACACACAGGGACTGGTATTCTCTCCAATACACACAGGGACTGGTATTCTCTCCAATACACACAGGGACTGGTATTCTCTATAATACACACAGGGACTGGTATTCTCTCCAATACACACAGGGACTGCGATTCTCTACAATACACATAGGGACTGCTATTTTCTACAATACACACAGGGACTACTATTCTCTACAATACACACAGTTACTGCTATTCTCTACAATATACACAGGGACTGTTATTCTCTACAATACACAAATAGACTGCTATTCTCTACAATACACTCAGGGACTGGTATTCTCTATAATACACACAGGGACTGGTTTTCTCAACAATACACGCAGGGACTGCTATTCTCTACAATAGAGTCAGGGATTGGTGTTCTCTACAATAAACACAGGGACTGATATTCTGTACAATACACACAGGGACTGCTATTCTCGACAATACACACAGGGACTGATATTCTGTACAATACACACAGGGACTGCTATTCTCGACAATACACACAGGGACTGCGATTCTGTCCAATACACACAGGTACTGATATTCTCTAAAATACACAGAGGGACTGCCATTTTTTGTAATACACACAGGGACTGGTATTCTCTACAATACACACAGGGACTGGTGTTCTCTACAATACACACAGGGACTGCGATTCTCTACAATACACACAGGGACTGCGATTCTCTACAATACACAGAAGGACTGCTATTCTCTACAATACACACAGGGACTGGTATTGTCTACAATACACACAGGGACTGGTATTCTCTACAATACACACAGGGACTGGTATTCTCTACAATATACTCAGGGACTGCTATTCTCTACAATACACACAGGGACTAGTATTCTCTACAATACACTCAGGGACTGCTATTCTCTCGAATATTCACAGGGACTGCTATTCTCTACAATATACACAGGGACTGGTATTCTCTACAATACACACAGGGACTGCTATTCACTATAATATACACAGGGGCTGCTATTCTCTGGAATACACACAGGGACTGCTATTCTCTACAATACACACAGGGACTGGTATTTTCGACAATATACTCAGGGACTGCTATTTTCGACAGTGCACACAGGGACTGGTATTCTCTACAATACACACAGGGACTGGTATTCACGACAATAAACACAGGGACTTTTGTTCTCTATAATACACACAGGAACTGCCATTCTCTACAATACACAGAGGGACTGATATTCTCTGCAATGCACACAGGGACTGCTATTCTCTACAATACACTCAGGGACTGATATTCTCTACAATACACACAGTGACTGCTATTCTCTATAATATACACAGGGACTGCTTTTCTCTATAATACACACAGGGACTGCTATTCTTTATAATATACACAGGGACTGTTATTCTCTACAATACACAACGAGACTGCTATTCTCTACAATACACACAGGGATTGGTATTCTCTATAAGACACACAGGGACTGGTATTCTCTACAATATGCACAGGGATTGGTATTCTCTATAATACACACAGGGACTGGTATTCTCTACAATACACACAGGGACTGCGATTCTGTACGATACACACAGGTCCAGATATTCTCTAAAATACACACAGGGACTGCCATTCTCTACAATACACACAGGGACTGCTATTCTCTGCAATACACACAGGGACTGGTATTCTCTCCAATACACACAGGGACTGCGATTCTGTCCAATACACACAGGGACTGATATTCTCTAAAATACACAGAGGGACTGCCATTTTCTGTAATACACACAGGGACTGCGATTCTCTACAATACACACAGGGACTGCTATTCTCTACAATACACACAGGGACTGGTGTTCTCTACAATACGCACAGGGATTGGTATTCTCTATAATACACACAGGGACAGCTATTCTCTACAATACACACAGGGACTGGTATTCTCTACAATACACTCAGGGACTACTAATCTCTACAATACACTCAGGGACTGCTATTCTCTACAATACAGAGAGGGACTGCTATTCTCTATAATACACACAAGGAATGCTATTCTCTGGAATACACACAGGGACTGGTATTCTCTATAATACACACAGGGACTACTAATCTCTGCAATGCACACAGGGACTGCTATTCTCTACAATACACTCAGGGACTGATATTCTCTACAATACACACAGTGACTGCTATTCTCTATAATATACACAGGGACTGCTTTTCTCTATAATACACACAGGGACTGCTATTCTTTATAATATACACAGGGACTGTTATTCTCTACAATACACAACGAGACTGCTATTCTCTACAATACACACAGGGATTGGTATTCTCTATAAGACACACAGGGACCGGTATTCTCTACAATACGCACAGGGATTGGTATTCTGTATAATACACACAGGGACTGGTATTCTCTACAATATACACAGGGACTGCGATTCAGTACGATACACACAGGGACTGCTATTCTCTGCAATACACACAGGGACTGATATTCTCTACAATACACACAGGGACTGCTATTCTCTGCAATACACACAGGGACTGGTATTCTCTCCAATACATACAGGGACTGCGATTCTGTCCAATACACACAGGTACTGATATTCTCTAAAATACACAGAGGGACTGCCATTTTCTGTAATACACACAGGGACTGCGATTCTCTACAATACAGACAGGGACTGCGATTCTGTACGATACACACAGGTACAGATATTCTCTAAAATACACACAGGGACTGCCATTCTCTACAATACACACAGGGACTGCTATTCTCTGCAATACACACAGGGACTGGTATTCTCTCCAATACACACAGGCACTGCGATTCTGTCCAATACACACAGGGACTGATATTCTCTAAAATACACAGAGGGACTGCCATTTTCTGTAATACACACAGGGACTGCGATTCTCTACAATACACACAGGGACTGGTGTTCTCTACAATACGCACAGGGATTGGTATTCTCTATAATACACACAGGGACAGCTATTCTCTACAATACACACAGGGACTGGTATTCTCTACAATACACTCAGGGACTACTAATCTCTACAATACACTCAGGGACTGCTATTCTCTACAATACAGAGAGGGACTGCTATTCTCTATAATACACACAGGGAATGCTATTCTCTGGAATACACACAGGCACTGGTATTCTCTGGAATACACACAGGGACTGGTATTCTCTACAATACACACAGGGACTGGTATTCTCTGGAATACACACAGGGACTGGTATTCTCTACAATACACACAGGGACTGGTATTCTCTACAATACACACAGGGACTGCTATTTACTATAATGTACACAGGGGCTGCTATTCTCTGGAATACACACAGGGACTGGTATTCTCTATAATACACACAGGGACTGCTATTCTCTATAATACACACAGGGACTGGTATTCTCTACAATACACACAGGGACTGGTATTGTCGACAATATACACAGGGACTAGTATTCTCTACAATACACACAGGGACTGGTATTGTCGACAATATACACAGGGACTAGTATTTTCTCCAATACACACAGGGACTGGTATTCTCTACAATACACACAGGGACTGCTATACTCGACAATACACACAGGAACTGCTATTCTCTACAATACACACAGGGACTGCTATTCTCTACAATACACACAGGGACTGCTATTCTCTATAATACACAGAGGGACTGCCATTTTCTGTAATACACACAGGGACTGCGATTCTCTACAATACACACAGGGACTGCTATTCTCTACAATACACACAGGGACTGGTGTTCTCTACAATACGCACAGGGATTGGTATTCTCTATAATACACACAGGGACAGCTATTCTCTACAATACACACAGGGACTGGTATTCTCTACAATACACTCAGGGACTACTAATCTCTACAATACACTCAGGGACTGCTATTCTCTACAATACAGAGAGGGACTGCTATTCTCTACAATACAGAGAGGGACTGCTATTCTGTATAATACACACAGGGAATGCTATTCTCTGGAATACACACAGGCACTGGTAATCTCTGGAATACACACAGGGACTGGTATTCTCTACAATACACACAGGGACTGGTATTCTCTGGAATACACACAGGGACTGGTATTCTCTACAATACACACAGGGACTGGTATTCTCTACAATACACACAGGGACTGCTATTTACTATAATGTACACAGGGGCTGCTATTATCTGGATTACACACAGGGACTGGTATTCTCTATAATACACACAGGGACTGCTATTCTCTAAAATACATACAGGGACTGCTATTCTCTATAATACACACAGGGACTGGTATTCTCTACAATACACACAGGGACTGGTATTGTGGACAATATACACAGGGACTAGTATTCTCTACAATACACACAGGGACTGGTATTGTCGACAATATACACAGGGACTAGTATTTTCTCCAATACACACAGGGACTGGTATTCTCTACAATACACACAGGGACTGCTATACTCGACAATACACACAGGAACTGCTATTCTCTACAATACACACAGGGACTGCTATTCTGTATAATACACACAGGGACTGCTATTCTCTACAATACACACAGGGACTGCTATTCTCTACAATACACACAGGGACTGGTATTCTCTACAATACACACAGGGACTGCTATTCTCTACAATACACACAGGTACTGATATTCTCTAAAATACACACAGGGACTGCCATTTTCTGTAATACACACAGGGACTGCTATTCTCTACAATACACACAGGGACTGCGATTCTCTAGAATACACACAGGGACTGCGATTCTCTAGAATACACATAGGGACTGCTATTCTCTACAATACACATAGGGACTGCTATTCTCTACAATACACACAGGGACTGCTATTCTCTTCAATACACACAGGCACTGGTATTCTCTACAATACACTCAGGGACTACTATTCTCTACAATACACACAGACACTGCTATTCACGACAATAAACACAGGGACGGATATTCTCTACAATACACACAGGGACTGCTATTCTCTGTAATACACACAGGGACTGCTATTCTCTACAATACACACAGGGACTGCTATTCTCTAAAATACACACAGGGACTGCTATTCTCTACAATACACACAGGGACTGATATTCTCTACAATACACACAGGGACTGGTATTCTCTACAATACACACAGGGACTGGTATTCTCTACAATACAAACAGGGACTGCTATTTACTATAATATAGACAGGGGCTGCTATTCTCTGGAATACACACAAGGACTACTATTCTCTACAATACACACAGTTACTGCTATTCTCTACAATATACACAGGGACTGGTATTCTGTACAATACACACAGGGTATGCTATTCTCTATAATATACACAGGGACTGTTATTCTCTACAATACACAAAGAGACTGCTATTCTCTACAATACACACAGGGACTGGTATTCTCTATAATACACATAGGGACTGGTTTTCTCAACAATACACACAGGGACTGCTATTCTCTACAATACACTCAGGGATTGGTGTTCTCTACAATAAACACAGGGACTGGTATTCTCTACAATACACACAGGGACTGCTATTCTCTGCAATACACACAGGGACTGCTATTCTCTGCAATACACACAGGGACTGCTATTCTCTACAATTTACACAGGGACTGGTATTCTATCCAATACACACAGTGACTGGTATTCTCTGGAATACACACAGGGACTGGTATTATCTGGAATACACACAGGGACTGCTATACTCTACAATACACACCGAGACTGGTGTTTTTTGTAATACACACAGAGACTGCTATTCTCTACAATACACAGTGGGACTGCGAGTCTCCATAATACAAATGGAACTGCTATTCTCTATAAATACACACAGGGACTGCTATTCTCTATAATACACAGGGACTGCTATTCTCTACAATACACACAGGGACGGCTATTCTCTACAATACACTCAGGGAATACTATTCTCTACAATACACACAGGGACTGCTATTCTCTATAAATACATACAGGGACTGCTATTCTCTACAATACACACAGGGACTGCTATTCTCTATAATACACACAGGGACTGCTATTCTCGACAATACACACAGGGACTGCTATTCTCTACAATACACACAGGGACTGGTATTCTCTACATTACACTCAGGGACTACTATTCTCTACAATACACACACGGACTGCTATTCACGACAATAAACACAGGGACGGATATTCTCTACAATACACATAGGGACTGTTATTCTCTGAAATACACACAGGGACTGGTATTCTCTGGAATACACACAGGGACTGCTATTTTCTCTAATATTCACAGGGACTGCTATTCTCTACAATACAGACAGGGACTGCTATTCTCTACAATACACACAGGGACTGCTATTCTCTACAATACACACAGGGACTGATATTCTCTACAATACACACAGGGACTGGTATTCTCTACAATACACACAGGGACTGCTATTTACTATAATATACACAGGGGCTGCTATTCTCTGGAATACACACAGGGACTGGTATTCTCTATAATACACACAGGGACTGCTCTTTTCTACAATACACACAGGGACTGCTATTTTCTACAATACACACAGGGACTGATGTTCTCTACAATACACACAGGGACTGCTATTCTCTACAATACACACAGGGACTGGTATTCTCGACAATACACTCAGGGACTGGTATTCTCGACAATACACACAGGGACTGGTATTCTCGACAATACACACAGGGACGGGCATTCACTAGAATATACACAGGGACTGCAATTCTCTTCAATACACACAGGGACTGCTATTCTCTATAATACACACAGGGCTTACTCTTCCCTGTAATACACACAGGGACTGCTATTATCTATTATACACACAAGGATTACTGTTCCCTGTAATACACACAGGGACTGGTATTCACTATAATACACACAGGGACTGCTATTCTCTACAATACACACAGGGACTGCTATTCTCTACAATACACACAGGGACTGGTGTTCTCTACAATACACACAGGGACTGGTGTTCTCTACAATACACACAGGGACTGCGATTCTCTACAATACACACAGGGACTGCGATTCTCTACAATACACAAAGAGACTGCTATTCTCTACAATACACTCAGGGACTGGTATTCTCTATAATACACACAGGGACTGGTTTTCTCAACAATACACACAGGGACTGCTATTCCCTACAATAGAGTCAGGGACTGGTATTCTCTACAATGCACACAGGGACTGGTATTCTCTGGAATACACACAGGGACTGCTATTCTCTCCAATACACACAGGGACTGCGATTCTGTCCAATACACACAGGTACTGATATTCTCTAAAATACACAGAGGGACTGCCATTTTCTGTAATACACACAGGGACTGGTATTCTCTACAATACACACAGGGACTGGTGTTCTCTACAATACACACAGGGACTGCGATTCTCTACAATACACACAGGGACTGCGATTCTCTACAATACACAGGACTGCTATTCTCTATAATACACACAGGGAATGCTATTCTCTACAATACACACAGGGACTGGTATTGTCTACAATATACACAGGGACTGGTATTCTCTACAATACACAACGAGACTGCTATTCTCTACAATACACACAGGGATTGGTATTCTCTATAAGACACACAGGGACTGGTATTCTCTACAATACGCACAGGGATTGGTATTCTCTATAATACACACAGGGACTGGTATTCTCTACAATACACACAGGGACTGCGATTCTGTACGATACACACAGGTACAGATATTCTCTAAAATACACACAGGGACTGCCATTCTCTACAATACACACAGGGACTGCTATTCTCTGCAATACGCACAGGGACTGCTATTCTCTACAATACACACAGGGACTGCGATTCTGTCCAATACACACAGGTACTGATATTCTCTAAAATACACAGAGGGACTGCTATTCTCTATAATACGCACAGGGACTGGTATACTCTACAATACACTCAGGGACTGCTATTCTCTACAATACACACAGGGACTGCGATTTTTTATAATACACACAGAGCTTACTGTTCTCTATGATACACACAGGGAATGCTATTCTCTACAATACACACAGGGACTGCTATTCTCTACAATACACACAGGAACTGCTATTCTCTACAATACACACAGGGACTGGTATTCTCTACAATACACACAGGGACTGCTATTCTCTACTATACACACAGGAACTGCTATTCTCTATAATACACACAGGGCTTACTCTTCCCTGTAATATACACAGGGACTGCTATTCTCTACAATACACACAGGGATTACTGTTCCCTGTAATAAACACAGGGACTGGAACTCACTATAATACATACAGGGACTGGTATTCTCTACAATACACTCAGGGACTGCTATTCTCTACAATCCACACAGGGACTGCTATTCTCTATAATACACACAGGGACTGCTATTCTCTACAATACATACAGGGACTGCTATTCTCTGTATTACACACAGGGATTACAGTTCCCTGTAATACACACAGGGACTGGTATTCCCTATAATACAGACAGTATTCTCTACAATACACACAGGGACTGCTATTTTCTACAAAACACACAGGAACTGCTATTCTCTATAATATACACAGGGACTGGTATTCTCTATAATATACACAGGGACTGCTATTCTCTATAATACACACAGGGACTGCCATTTTCTATAATACACACAGGGACTGCTAATCTCCACAATACACACAGGGACTGGTATTCTCTGCAATACACACAGGGACTGCTATTCTCTATAATATACACAGGGACTGCTATTCTCAACAATACACTCAGGGACTGCTAATCTCCACAACACACACAGGGACTGCTATTCTCTACAATACACACAGGGACTGGTATTCTCTTCAATACACACAGGGTCTGCGATTCTCTACAATACGCACAGGGACTGCTCTTCTCTATAATACACACAGGGACTGCCATTTTCTACAATACGCACAGGGAATGGTATTCTCTATAATACACACAGGGGCTTCTATTCTCTATAATACACACAGGGACTGCTGTTCTCTACAATACACTCAGGGACACCTATTCTCAACAATACACTCAGGGACTGCTCTTCTCTACAATACACACAGGGGCTGCTGTTCTCTATAATATACACAGGGACTGGTATTCTCTACAATGCACTCAGGGACTGATATTCTCTACAATACACACAGGGACTGCGATTCTCTACAATACACACAAGGACTGCTATTCTCTACAATACACACAGGGAGTGGTATTCACTACAATACACATAGGGACTGCTATTCTCTACAATACACACAGGGACTGGTATTCTCTGTAATACACACAGAGCTTACTGTTCTCTATAATACACACAGGGAATGCTATTCTCTACTATACACACAGGGACTGCTATTCTCTACAATACATACAGGGACTGCTATTCTCTACAATACGCACAGGGACTGTTATTCTCTACAATACACACAGGGACTGCTATTCTCTATAATACGCACAGGGACTGGTATTCTCTACAATACACACAGGGACTGCTATTCTCTAAAATACACACAGGGACTGCTATTCTCTGGAATACACACAGGGACTGCTATTCTCTGGAATACACACAGGGACTGCTATTCTCTACAATACACACAGGGACTGCTATTCTCTACAATACACACAGGGACTGCTATTCTCTACGATACACACAGGGACTGGTATTCTCTACGATACACACAGGGACTGCTATTCTCTATAATACACACAGGGACTGGTATTCTCTATAATATACTCAGGGACTGCTATTCTCTACAATACACACAGGGACTGGTATTCTCTACAATATACTCAGGGACTGCTATTCTCTACAATACACACAGGGACTGCGATTTTCTACAATACAATTCGGGACTGCTATTCTCTATAATACACACAGGGACTGCTATCCTCCACAAGACACACAGGGAATGGTATTCTCTATAATACACACAGGGGCTGCTATTCTCGACAATACACACAGGGACTGATATTCTGTACAATACACACAGGGACTGCTATTCTCGACAATACACACAGGGACTGATATTCTGTACAATACACACAGGGACTGCTATTCTCGACAATACACACAGGGACTGCTATTCTCTACAATACACACAGGGACTGCTATTCTGTACAATACACACAGGGACTGCTATTCTCTATAATACGTACAGGGACTGCTATTCACTACAATACACACAGGGACTGCTATTCTCTATAATACACACAGGGACTGCTATTCTCTACAATACACACAGGGACTGCTATTCTCTACAATACACACAGGGACTGCTATTCTCGACAATACACACAGGACTGCTATTCTGTACAATACACACAGGGACTGCTATTCTCTACAATACACACAGGGACTGCTATTCTCGACAATACACACAGGGACTGCTATTCTCGACAATACACACAGGGACTGCTATTCTCGACAATACACACAGGGACTGCTATTCTCTACAATACACACAGGGACTGCTATTCTCTACAATACACACAGGGACTTCTATTCTCTACAATACACACAGGGACGGGCATTCACTATAATATACACAGGACTGCTCTGCTCTACAATACACACAGGGACTGGTATTCTCTGTAATACACACAGGGATTGGTATTCTCTATCGTACACACAGGGACTGGTATTCTCGACAATACACACAGGGACTGCTATTCTCTACAATACACTCAGGGACTGCTATTCTCTACAATACACTCAGGGACTGGTATTCTCTACAATACACACAATGACTGCTATTCTCTATAATACACAAAGGGACTGCCATTTTCTACAATACACACAGGGACTGCTATTCTCTACTATACACACAGGAACTGCTCTTCTCTACAATACACACAGGGACTGGTATTCTCTGTAATACACACAGGGACTGGTATTCTCTATAATACACACAGGGACTGGTATTCTCTACAATACACACAGGGAGTGGTATTCACTACAATACACATAGGGACTGCTATTCTCTACAATACACACAGGGACTGGTATTCTCTGTTATACACACAGAGCTTACTGTTCTCTATAACACACACAGGGAATGCTATTCTCTACTATACACACAGGGACTGCTATTCTCTACAATACACACAGGGACTGCTATTCTCTACAATACGCACAGGGACAGTTATTCTCTATAATACACACAGGGACTGCTATTCTCTATAATACGCACAGGGACTGGTATTCTCTACAATACACTCAGGGACTGCTATTATCTACAATACACACAGGGACTGCGATTTTCTATAATACACACAGAGCTTACTGTTCTCTATGATACACACAGGGAATGCTATTCTCTACAATACACACAGGGACTGCTATTCTCTACAATACGCACAGGGACTGCTATTCTCTATAATACACACAGAGCTTACTGTTCTCTATAATACACACAGGGAATGCTATTCTCTACAATACACACAGGGACTGCTATTCTCTACAATACACACAGGAACTGCTATTCTCTACAATACACACAGGGACTGGTATTCTCTACAATACACACAGGGACTGCTATTCTCTACTATACACACAGGAACTGCTATTCTCTACAATACACACAGGGACTGGTATTCTCTACAATACACACAGGGAGTGGTATTCTCTACAATACACACAGGGACTGCTATTCTCTACTATACACACAGGAACTGCTATTCTCTACATTACACACAGGGACTGCTATTCTCTACAATACACACAGGGACCGCGATTTTCTAGAATACAATAAGGTACGGCTATTCTCTACAATACACACAGGGACTGCTATTCTCTAAAATACACACAGGGACTGCTATTCTCTACAATACACACAGGGACTGCTATTCTCTACAATACACACAGGGACTGCTATTCACTATAATACACTCAGGGACTGCTATTCTCTAAAATACACACAGGGACTGCTATTCTCTAAAATACACACGCGGACTGCTATTCTCTACAATACACTCAGGGACTGCTATTCTCTAAAATACACACAGGGACTGCTATTCTCTAAAATACACACAGGGACTGCTATTCTCTACAATACACACAGGGACTGCTATTCTCTACAATACACACAGGGACTGGTAATCTCTACAATACACACAGGGACTGCAATTCTCTTTAATACACACAGGGAAAACTGTTCCCTGTAATACACACAGGGACTGCTATTCTCGACAATACACACAGGGACTGCTATTCTCTACAATACACACAGGGACTGCTATTCTGTACAATACACACAGGGACTGCAATTCTCTATAATACACACAGGGACTGCTATTCACTACAATACACACAGGGACTGCTATTCTCTATAATACACACAGGTACTGCTATTCTCTACAATACACACAGGGACTGCTATTCTCTATAATACACACAGGTACTGCTATTCTCTACAATACACACAGGGACTGCTATTCTCTTCAATACACACAGGCACTGGTATTCTCTGGAATACACACAGGGACTGGTATTCTCTACAATACACACAGGGACTGCGATTCTGTACGATACACACAGGTACAGATATTCTCTAAAATACACACAGGGACTGCCATTCTCTACAATACACACAGGGACTGCTATTCTCTGCAATACACACAGGGACTGGTATTCTCTCCAATACACACAGCGACTGCGATTCTGTCCAATACACACAGGGACTGATATTCTCTAAAATACACAGAGGGACTGCCATTTTCTGTAATACACACAGGGACTGCGATTCTCTACAATACACACAGGGACTGCTATTCTCTACAATACACACAGGGACTGGTGTTCTCTACAATACGCACAGGGATTGGTATTCTCTATAATACACACAGGGACAGCTATTCTCTACAATACACACAGGGACTGGTATTCTCTACAATACACTCAGGGACTACTAATCTCTACAATACACTCAGGGACTGCTATTCTCTACAATACAGAGAGGGACTGCTATTCTCTATAATACACACAAGGAATGCTATTCTCTGGAATACACACAGGGACTGGTATTCTCTATAATACACACAGGGACTACTAATCTCTGCAATGCACACAGGGACTGCTATTCTCTACAATACACTCAGGGACTGATATTCTCTACAATACACACAGTGACTGCTATTCTCTATAATATACACAGGGACTGCTTTTCTCTATAATACACACAGGGACTGCTATTCTTTATAATATACACAGGGACTGTTATTCTCTACAATACACAACGAGACTGCTATTCTCTACAATACACACAGGGATTGGTATTCTCTATAAGACACACAGGGACCGGTATTCTCTACAATACGCACAGGGATTGGTATTCTGTATAATACACACAGGGACTGGTATTCTCTACAATATACACAGGGACTGCGATTCAGTACGATACACACAGGGACTGCTATTCTCTGCAATACACACAGGGACTGATATTCTCTACAATACACACAGGGACTGCTATTCTCTGCAATACACACAGGGACTGGTATTCTCTCCAATACATACAGGGACTGCGATTCTGTCCAATACACACAGGTACTGATATTCTCTAAAATACACAGAGGGACTGCCATTTTCTGTAATACACACAGGGACTGCGATTCTCTACAATACAGACAGGGACTGCGATTCTGTACGATACACACAGGTACAGATATTCTCTAAAATACACACAGGGACTGCCATTCTCTACAATACACACAGGGACTGCTATTCTCTGCAATACACACAGGGACTGGTATTCTCTCCAATACACACAGGCACTGCGATTCTGTCCAATACACACAGGGACTGATATTCTCTAAAATACACAGAGGGACTGCCATTTTCTGTAATACACACAGGGACTGCGATTCTCGACAATACACACAGGGACTGGTGTTCTCTACAATACGCCCAGGGATTGGTATTCTCTATAATACACACAGGGACAGCTATTCTCTACAATACACACAGGGACTGGTATTCTCTACAATACACTCAGGGACTACTAATCTCTACAATACACTCAGGGACTGCTATTCTCTACAATACAGAGAGGGACTGCTATTCTCTATAATACACACAGGGAATGCTATTCTCTGGAATACACACAGGCACTGGTATTCTCTGGAATACACACAGGGACTGGTATTCTCTACAATACACACAGGGACTGGTATTCTCTGGAATACACACAGGGACTGGTATTCTCTACAATACACACAGGGACTGGTATTCTCTACAATACACACAGGGACTGCTATTTACTATAATGTACACAGGGGCTGCTATTCTCTGGAATACACACAGGGACTGGTATTCTCTATAATACACACAGGGACTGCTATTCTCTATAATACACACAGGGACTGGTATTCTCTACAATACACACAGGGACTGGTATTGTCGACAATATACACAGGGACTAGTATTCTCTACAATACACACAGGGACTGGTATTGTCGACAATATACACAGGGACTAGTATTTTCTCCAATACACACAGGGACTGGTATTCTCTACAATACACACAGGGACTGCTATACTCGACAATACACACAGGAACTGCTATTCTCTACAATACACACAGGGACTGCTATTCTCTACAATACACACAGGGACTGCTATTCTCTATAATACACAGAGGGACTGCCATTTTCTGTAATACACACAGGGACTGCGATTCTCTACAATACACACAGGGACTGCTATTCTCTACAATACACACAGGGACTGGTGTTCTCTACAATACGCACAGGGATTGGTATTCTCTATAATACACACAGGGACAGCTATTCTCTACAATACACACAGGGACTGGTATTCTCTACAATACACTCAGGGACTACTAATCTCTACAATACACTCAGGGACTGCTATTCTCTACAATACAGAGAGGGACTGCTATTCTCTATAATACACACAGGGAATGCTATTCTCTGGAATACACACAGGCACTGGTAATCTCTGGAATACACACAGGGACTGGTATTCTCTACAATACACACAGGGACTGGTATTCTCTGGAATACACACAGGGACTGGTATTCTCTACAATACACACAGGGACTGGTATTCTCTACAATACACACAGGGACTGCTATTTACTATAATGTACACAGGGGCTGCTATTATCTGGAATACACACAGGGACTGGTATTCTCTATAATACACACAGGGACTGCTATTCTCTAAAATACATACAGGGACTGCTATTCTCTATAATACACACAGGGACTGCTATTCTCTACAATACACACAGGGACTGGTATTGTGGACAATATACACAGGGACTAGTATTCTCTACAATACACACAGGGACTGGTATTGTCGACAATATACACAGGGACTAGTATTTTCTCCAATACACACAGGGACTGGTATTCTCTACAATACACACAGGGACTGCTATACTCGACAATACACACAGGAACTGCTATTCTCTACAATACACACAGGGACTGCTATTCTGTATAATACACACAGGGACTGCTATTCTCTACAATACACACAGGGACTGCTATTCTCTACAATACACACAGGGACTGGTATTCTCTACAATACACACAGGGACTGCTATTCTCTACAATACACACAGGTACTGATATTCTCTAAAATACACACAGGGACTGCCATTTTCTGTAATACACACAGGGACTGCTATTCTCTACAATACACACAGGGACTGCGATTCTCTAGAATACACACAGGGACTGCGATTCTCTAGAATACACATAGGGACTGCTATTCTCTACAATACACACAGGGACTGCTATTCTCTTCAATACACACAGGCACTGGTATTCTCTACAATACACTCAGGGACTACTATTCTCTACAATACACACAGACACTGCTATTCACGACAATAAACACAGGGACGGATATTCTCTACAATACACACAGGGACTGCTATTCTCTGGAAGACACACAGGGACTGCTATTCTCTGTAATACACACAGGGACTGCTATTCTCTACAATACACACAGGGACTGCTATTCTCTAAAATACACACAGGGACTGCTATTCTCTACAATACACACAGGGACTGATATTCTCTACAATACACACAGGGACTGGTATTCTCTACAATACACACAGGGACTGGTATTCTCTACAATACAAACAGGGACTGCTATTTACTATAATATAGACAGGGGCTGCTATTCTCTGGAATACACACAAGGACTACTATTCTCTACAATACACACAGTTACTGCTATTCTCTACAATATACACAGGGACTGGTATTCTGTACAATACACACAGGGTATGCTATTCTCTATAATATACACAGGGACTGTTATTCTCTACAATACACAAAGAGACTGCTATTCTCTACAATACACACAGGGACTGGTATTCTCTATAATACACACAGGGACTGGTTTTCTCAACAATACACACAGGGACTGCTATTCTCTACAATACACTCAGGGATTGGTGTTCTCTACAATAAACACAGGGACTGGTATTCTCTACAATACACACAGGGACTGCTATTCTCTGCAATACACACAGGGACTGCTATTCTCTGCAATACACACAGGGACTGCTATTCTCTACAATTTACACAGGGACTGGTATTCTATCCAATACACACAGTGACTGGTATTCTCTGGAATACACACAGGGACTGGTATTCTCTGGAATACACACAGGGACTGGTATTCTCTACAATACACACCGAGACTGGTGTTTTTTGTAATACACACAGAGACTGCTATTCTCTACAATACACAGTGGGACTGCGAGTCTCCATAATACAAATGTAACTGCTATTCTCTATAAATACACACAGGGACTGCTATTCTCTATAATACACAGGGACTGCTATTCTCTACAATACACACAGGGACGGCTATTCTCTACAATACACTCAGGGAATACTATTCTCTACAATACACACAGGGACTGCTATTCTCTATAAATACATACAGGGACTGCTATTCTCTACAATACACACAGGGACTGCTATTCTCTATAATACACACAGGGACTGCTATTCTCGACAATACACACAGGGACTGCTATTCTCTACAATACACACAGGGACTGGTATTCTCTACATTACACTCAGGGACTACTATTCTCTACAATACACACACGGACTGCTATTCACGACAATAAACACAGGGACGGATATTCTCTACAATACACATAGGGACTGTTATTCTCTGAAATACACACAGGGACTGGTATTCTCTGGAATACACACAGGGACTGCTATTTTCTCTAATATTCACAGGGACTGCTATTCTCTACAATACAGACAGGGACTGCTATTCTCTGTAATACACACAGGGACTGCTATTCTCTACAATACACACAGGGACTGATATTCTCTACAATACACACAGGGACTGGTATTCTCTACAATACACACAGGGACTGCTATTTACTATAATATACACAGGGGCTGCTATTCTCTGGAATACACACAGGGACTGGTATTCTCTATAATACACACAGGGACTGCTCTTTTCTACAATACACACAGGGACTGCTATTTTCTACAATACACACAGGGACTGCTGTTCTCTACAATACACACAGGGACTGCTATTCTCTACAATACACACAGGGACTGGTATTCTCTATAATACACACAGGGCTTACTCTTCCCTGTAATACACACAGGGACTGCTATTATCTATTATACACACAGGGATTACTGTTCCCTGTAATACACACAGGGACTGGTATTCACTATAATACACACAGGGACTGCTATTCTCTACAATACACACAGGGACTGCTATTCTCTACAATACACACAGGGACTGGTGTTCTCTACAATACACACAGGGACTGCGATTCTCTACAATACACACAGGGACTGCGATTCTCTACAATACACAAAGAGACTGCTATTCTCTACAATACACTCAGGGACTGGTATTCTCTATAATACACACAGGGACTGGTTTTCTCAACAATACACACAGGGACTGCTATTCCCTACAATAGAGTCAGGGACTGGTATTCTCTACAATGCACACAGGGACTGGTATTCTCTGGAATACACACAGGTACTGCTATTCTCTGCAATACACACAGGGACTGGTATTCTCTCCAATACACACAGGGACTGCGATTCTGTCCAATACACACAGGTACTGATATTCTCTAAAATACACAGAGGGACTGCCATTTTCTGTAATACACACAGGGACTGGTATTCTCTACAATACACACAGGGACTGGTGTTCTCTACAATACACACAGGGACTGGTGTTCTCTACAATACACACAGGGACTGGTGTTCTCTACAATACACACAGGGACTGCGATTCTCTACAATACACAGGACTGCTATTCTCTATAATACACACAGGGAATGCTATTCTCTACAATACACACAGGGACTGGTATTGTCTACAATATACACAGGGACTGGTATTCTCTACAATACACAACGAGACTGCTATTCTCTACAATACACACAGGGATTGGTATTCTCTATAAGACACACAGGGACTGGTATTCTCTACAATACGCACAGGGATTGGTATTCTCTATAATACACACAGGGACTGGTATTCTCTACAATACACACAGGGACTGCGATTCTGTACGATACACACAGGTACAGATATTCTCTAAAATACACACAGGGACTGCCATTCTCTACAATACACACAGGGACTGCTATTCTCTGCAATACACACAGGGACTGCTATTCTCTACAATACACACAGGGACTGCGATTCTGTCCAATACACACAGGTACTGATATTCTCTAAAATACACAGAGGGACTGCTATTCTCTATAATACGCACAGGGACTGGTATACTCTACAATACACTCAGGGACTGCTATTCTCTACAATACACACAGGGACTGCGATTTTTTATAATACACACAGGAACTGCTATTCTCTACAATACACACAGGGACTGGTATTCTCTACAATACACACAGGGACTGCTATTCTCTACTATACACACAGGAACTGCTATTCTCTATAATACACACAGGGCTTACTCTTCCCTGTAATATACACAGGGACTGCTATTCTCTACAATACACACAGGGATTACTGTTCCCTGTAATAAACACAGGGACTGGTATTCACTATAATACATACAGGGACTGGTATTCTCTACAATACACTCAGGGACTGCTATTCTCTGCAATACACACAGGGACTGGTATTCTCTACAATCCACACAGGGACTGCTATTCTCTATAATACACACAGGGACTGCTATTCTGTACAATACATACAGGGACTGCTATTCTCTATATTACACACAGGGATTACAGTTCCCTGTAATACACACAGGGACTGGTATTCCCTATAATACAGACAGTATTCTCTACAATACACACAGGGACTGCTATTTTCTACAAAACACACAGGAACTGCTATTCTCTATAATATACACAGGGACTGGTATTCTCTATAATATACACAGGGACTGCTATTCTCTATAATACACACAGGGACTGCCATTTTCTATAATACACACAGGGACTGCTAATCTCCACAATACACACAGGGACTGGTATTCTCTGCAATACACACAGGGACTGCTATTCTCTATAATATACACAGGGACTGCTATTCTCAACAATACACTCAGGGACTGCTATTCTCTATAATATACACAGGGACTGCTATTCTCAACAATACACTCAGGGACTGCTATTCTCTATAATATACACAGGGACTGCTAATCTCCACAACACACACAGGGACTGCTATTCTCTACAATACACACAGGGACTGGTATTCTCTTCAATACACACAGGGTCTGCGATTCTCTACAATACGCACAGGGACTGCTCTTCTCTATAATACACACAGGGACTGCCATTTTCTACAATACGCACAGGGAATGGTATTCTCTATAATACACACAGGGGCTTCTATTCTCTATAATACACACAGGGACTGCTGTTCTCTACAATACACTCAGGGACACCTATTCTCAACAATACACTCAGGGACTGCTCTTCTCTACAATACACACAGGGACTGCTCTTCTCTACAATACACACAGGGGCTGCTGTTCTCTATAATATACACAGGGACTGGTATTCTCTACAATGCACTCAGGGACTGATATTCTCTACAATACACACAGGGACTGCGATTCTCTACAATACACACAAGGACTGCTATTCTCTACAATACACACAGGGAGTGGTATTCACTACAATACACATAGGGACTGCTATTCTCTACAATACACACAGGGACTGGTATTCTCTGTAATACACACAGAGCTTACTGTTCTCTATAATACACACAGGGAATGCTATTCTCTACTATACACACAGGGACTGCTATTCTCTACAATACACACAGGGACTGCTATTCTCTACAATACGCACAGGGACTGTTATTCTCTACAATACACACAGGGACTGCTATTCTCTATAATACGCACAGGGACTGGTATTCTCTACAATACACACAGGGACTGCTATTCTCTAAAATACACACAGGGACTGCTATTCTCTGGAATACACACAGGGACTGCTATTCTCTGGAATACACACAGGGACTGCTATTCTCTACAATACACACAGGGACTGCTATTCTCTACAATACACACAGGGACTGCTATTCTCTACAATACACACAGGGACTGCTATTCTCTACGATACACACAGGGACTGGTATTCTCTACGATACACACAGGGACTGCTATTCTCTATAATACACACAGGGACTGGTATTCTCTATAATATACTCAGGGACTGCTATTCTCTACAATACACACAGGGACTGGTATTCTCTACAATATACTCAGGGACTGCTATTCTCTACAATACACACAGGGACTGCGATTTTCTACAATACAATTCGGGACTGCTATTCTCTATAATACACACAGGGACTGCTATCCTCCACAAGACACACAGGGAATGGTATTCTCTATAATACACACAGGGGCTGCTATTCTCGACAATACACACAGGGACTGATATTCTGTACAATACACACAGGGACTGCTATTCTCGACAATACACACAGGGACTGATATTCTGTACAATACACACAGGGACTGCTATTCTCGACAATACACACAGGGACTGCTATTCTCTACAATACACACAGGGACTGCTATTCTGTACAATACACACAGGGACTGCTATTCTCTATAATACGTACAGGGACTGGTATTCTCTGTAATACACACAGGGACTGGTATTCTCTATAATACACACAGGGACTGGTATTCTCTACAATACACACAGGGAGTGGTATTCACTACAATACACATAGGGACTGCTATTCTCTACAATACACACAGGGACTGGTATTCTCTGTAATACACACAGAGCTTACTGTTCTCGATAACACACACAGGGAATGCTATTCTCTACTATACACACAGGGACTGCTATTCTCTACAATACACACAGGGACTGCTATTCTCTACAATACGCACAGGGACAGTTATTCTCTATAATACACACAGGGACTGCTATTCTCTATAATACGCACAGGGACTGGTATTCTCTACAATACACTCAGGGACTGCTATTATCTACAATACACACAGGGACTGCGATTTTCTATAATACACACAGAGCTTACTGTTCTCTATGATACACACAGGGAATGCTATTCTCTACAATACACACAGGGACTGCTATTCTCTACAATACGCACAGGGACTGCTATTCTCTATAATACACACAGAGCTTACTGTTCTCTATAATACACACAGGGAATGCTATTCTCTACAATACACACAGGGACTGCTATTCTCTACAATACACACAGGAACTGCTATTCTCTACAATACACACAGGGACTGGTATTCTCTACAATACACACAGGGACTGCTATTCTCTACTATACACACAGGAACTGCTATTCTCTACAATACACACAGGGACTGGTATTCTCTACAATACACACAGGGAGTGGTATTCTCTACAATACACACAGGGAGTGGTATTCTCTACAATACACACAGGGACTGCTATTCTCTACTATACACACAGGAACTGCTATTCTCTACATTACACACAGGGACTGCTATTCTCTACAATACACACAGGGACCGCGATTTTCTAGAATACAATAAGGTACGGCTATTCTCTACAATACACACAGGGACTGCTATTCTCTACAATACACACAGGGACTGCTATTCTCTACAATACGCACAGGGATTGGTATTCTCTATAATACACACAGGGACTGGTATTCTCTACAATACACACAGGGACTGCGATTCTGTACGATACACACAGGTACAGATATTCTCTAAAATACACACAGGGACTGCCATTCTCTACAATACACACAGGGACTGCTATTCTCTGCAATACACACAGGGACTGCTATTCTCTACAATACACACAGGGACTGCGATTCTGTCCAATACACACAGGTACTGATATTCTCTAAAATACACAGAGGGACTGCTATTCTCTATAATACGCACAGGGACTGGTATACTCTACAATACACTCAGGGACTGCTATTCTCTACAATACACACAGGGACTGCGATTTTTTATAATACACACAGGAACTGCTATTCTCTACAATACACACAGGGACTGGTATTCTCTACAATACACACAGGGACTGCTATTCTCTACTATACACACAGGAACTGCTATTCTCTATAATACACACAGGGCTTACTCTTCCCTGTAATATACACAGGGACTGCTATTCTCTACAATACACACAGGGATTACTGTTCCCTGTAATAAACACAGGGACTGGTATTCACTATAATACATACAGGGACTGGTATTCTCTACAATACACTCAGGGACTGCTATTCTCTGCAATACACACAGGGACTGGTATTCTCTACAATCCACACAGGGACTGCTATTCTCTATAATACACACAGGGACTGCTATTCTGTACAATACATACAGGGACTGCTATTCTCTATATTACACACAGGGATTACAGTTCCCTGTAATACACACAGGGACTGGTATTCCCTATAATACAGACAGTATTCTCTACAATACACACAGGGACTGCTATTTTCTACAAAACACACAGGAACTGCTATTCTCTATAATATACACAGGGACTGGTATTCTCTATAATATACACAGGGACTGCTATTCTCTATAATACACACAGGGACTGCCATTTTCTATAATACACACAGGGACTGCTAATCTCCACAATACACACAGGGACTGGTATTCTCTGCAATACACACAGGGACTGCTATTCTCTATAATATACACAGGGACTGCTATTCTCAACAATACACTCAGGGACTGCTATTCTCTATAATATACACAGGGACTGCTATTCTCAACAATACACTCAGGGACTGCTATTCTCTATAATATACACAGGGACTGCTAATCTCCACAACACACACAGGGACTGCTATTCTCTACAATACACACAGGGACTGGTATTCTCTTCAATACACACAGGGTCTGCGATTCTCTACAATACGCACAGGGACTGCTCTTCTCTATAATACACACAGGGACTGCCATTTTCTACAATACGCACAGGGAATGGTATTCTCTATAATACACACAGGGGCTTCTATTCTCTATAATACACACAGGGACTGCTGTTCTCTACAATACACTCAGGGACACCTATTCTCAACAATACACTCAGGGACTGCTCTTCTCTACAATACACACAGGGACTGCTCTTCTCTACAATACACACAGGGGCTGCTGTTCTCTATAATATACACAGGGACTGGTATTCTCTACAATGCACTCAGGGACTGATATTCTCTACAATACACACAGGGACTGCGATTCTCTACAATACACACAAGGACTGCTATTCTCTACAATACACACAGGGAGTGGTATTCACTACAATACACATAGGGACTGCTATTCTCTACAATACACACAGGGACTGGTATTCTCTGTAATACACACAGAGCTTACTGTTCTCTATAATACACACAGGGAATGCTATTCTCTACTATACACACAGGGACTGCTATTCTCTACAATACACACAGGGACTGCTATTCTCTACAATACGCACAGGGACTGTTATTCTCTACAATACACACAGGGACTGCTATTCTCTATAATACGCACAGGGACTGGTATTCTCTACAATACACACAGGGACTGCTATTCTCTAAAATACACACAGGGACTGCTATTCTCTGGAATACACACAGGGACTGCTATTCTCTGGAATACACACAGGGACTGCTATTCTCTACAATACACACAGGGACTGCTATTCTCTACAATACACACAGGGACTGCTATTCTCTACAATACACACAGGGACTGCTATTCTCTACGATACACACAGGGACTGGTATTCTCTACGATACACACAGGGACTGCTATTCTCTATAATACACACAGGGACTGGTATTCTCTATAATATACTCAGGGACTGCTATTCTCTACAATACACACAGGGACTGGTATTCTCTACAATATACTCAGGGACTGCTATTCTCTACAATACACACAGGGACTGCGATTTTCTACAATACAATTCGGGACTGCTATTCTCTATAATACACACAGGGACTGCTATCCTCCACAAGACACACAGGGAATGGTATTCTCTATAATACACACAGGGGCTGCTATTCTCGACAATACACACAGGGACTGATATTCTGTACAATACACACAGGGACTGCTATTCTCGACAATACACACAGGGACTGATATTCTGTACAATACACACAGGGACTGCTATTCTCGACAATACACACAGGGACTGCTATTCTCTACAATACACACAGGGACTGCTATTCTGTACAATACACACAGGGACTGCTATTCTCTATAATACGTACAGGGACTGGTATTCTCTGTAATACACACAGGGACTGGTATTCTCTATAATACACACAGGGACTGGTATTCTCTACAATACACACAGGGAGTGGTATTCACTACAATACACATAGGGACTGCTATTCTCTACAATACACACAGGGACTGGTATTCTCTGTAATACACACAGAGCTTACTGTTCTCGATAACACACACAGGGAATGCTATTCTCTACTATACACACAGGGACTGCTATTCTCTACAATACACACAGGGACTGCTATTCTCTACAATACGCACAGGGACAGTTATTCTCTATAATACACACAGGGACTGCTATTCTCTATAATACGCACAGGGACTGGTATTCTCTACAATACACTCAGGGACTGCTATTATCTACAATACACACAGGGACTGCGATTTTCTATAATACACACAGAGCTTACTGTTCTCTATGATACACACAGGGAATGCTATTCTCTACAATACACACAGGGACTGCTATTCTCTACAATACGCACAGGGACTGCTATTCTCTATAATACACACAGAGCTTACTGTTCTCTATAATACACACAGGGAATGCTATTCTCTACAATACACACAGGGACTGCTATTCTCTACAATACACACAGGAACTGCTATTCTCTACAATACACACAGGGACTGGTATTCTCTACAATACACACAGGGACTGCTATTCTCTACTATACACACAGGAACTGCTATTCTCTACAATACACACAGGGACTGGTATTCTCTACAATACACACAGGGAGTGGTATTCTCTACAATACACACAGGGAGTGGTATTCTCTACAATACACACAGGGACTGCTATTCTCTACTATACACACAGGAACTGCTATTCTCTACATTACACACAGGGACTGCTATTCTCTACAATACACACAGGGACCGCGATTTTCTAGAATACAATAAGGTACGGCTATTCTCTACAATACACACAGGGACTGCTATTCTCTACAATACACACAGGGACTGCTATTCTCTACAATACACACAGGGACTGCTATTCACTATAATACACTCAGGGACTGCTATTCTCTAAAATACACACAGGGACTGCTATTCTCTAAAATACACACGCGGACTGCTATTCTCTACAATACACTCAGGGACTGCTATTCTCTAAAATACACACAGGGACTGCTATTCTCTACAATACACACAGGGACTGCTATTCTCTACAATACACACAGGGACTGCTATTCTCTACAATACACACAGGGACTGGTAATCTCTACAATACACACAGGGACTGCTATTCTCTATAATACACACAGGGACTGGTATTCTCTATAATATACTCAGGGACTGCTATTCTCTACAATACACACAGGGACTGGTATTCTCTATAATACACACAGGGACTGCAATTCTCTTTAATACACACAGGGAAAACAGTTCCCTGTAATACACACACGGACTGCTATTCTCGACAATACACACAGGGACTGCTATTCTCTACAATACACACAGGGACTGCTATTCTGTACAATACACACAGGGACTGCTATTCTCTATAATACACACAGGGACTGCTATTCACTACAATACACACAGGGACTGCTATTCTCTATAATACACACAGGTACTGCTATTCTCTACAATACACACAGGGACTGCTATTCTCTATAATACACACAGGTACTGCTATTCTCTACAATACACACAGGGACTGCTATTCTCGACAATACACACAGGACTGCTATTCTGTACAATACACACAGGGACTGGTATTCTCTACAATACACACAGGGACTGCTATTCTCGACAATACACACAGGGACTGCTATTCTCTACAATACACACAGGGACTGGTATTCTCTACAATACACACAGGGACTGCTATTCTCTACAATACACACGGGGACTGGTATTCTCTACAATACACACAGGGACTGCTATTCTCTACAATACACACAGGGACTGCTATTCTCTATAATACACACAGGGACTGGTATTCTCTACAATATACTCAGGGACTGCTATTCTCTACAATACACACAGGGACTGCTATTCTCTATAATACACACAGGGACTGGTATTCTCTCCAATACACACAGGGACTGGTATTCACTGCAATACACACAGGGACTGCGATTTTCTACAATACAACTAGGGACTGGTATTCTTTGTAATACAGACAGGGACTGCCATTTTCTATAATACACACAGGGACTGCTATCCTCCACAATACACACAGGGAATGGTATTCTCTATAATACACACAGGGGCTGCAATTCTCTGGAATACACACAGAGACTGGTATTCTCTACAATACACACAGGGACTGCTATTCTCTACAATACACACAGGTACTGCTATTCACTACAATACACACAGGGACTGCTATTCTCTGGAATACACACAGAGACTGGTATTCTCTACAATACACACAGGGACTGCTATTCTCTACAATACACACAGGGACTGCTATTCTCTACAATACACACAGGGACTGCTATTTTGTACAATACACACAGGTACTGCTATTCACTACAATACACAAAGGGACTGCTATTCTCTACAATACACACAGGGACTGCTATTCTCGACAATACACACAGGGACTGCTATTCTCTGGAATACTCACAGAGACTGGTATTCTCTACAATACACACAGGTACTGCTATTCACTACAATACACACAGGGACTGCTATTCTCTACAATACACACAGGGACTGCTATTCTCTACAATACACTAAGGGACTGCTATTCTCGACAATACAAACAGGGACTGCTATTCTCTACAATACACACAGGGACTGCTATTCTCTACAATACACACAGGTACTGCTGTTCACTACAATACACACAGGGACTGCTATTCTCTACAATACACACAGGGACTGCTATTCTCTACAATACACACAGGAACTGCTATTCTCTACAATACACACAGGGACTGGTATTCTCTACAATACACACAGGGACTGCTATTCTCTACTATACACACAGGAACTGCTATTCTCTATAATACACACAGGGCTTACTCTTCCCTGTAATATACACAGGGACTGCTATTCTCTACAATACACACAGGGATTACTGTTCCCTGTAATAAACACAGGGACTGGTATTCACTATAATACATACAGGGACTGGTATTCTCTACAATACACTCAGGGACTGCTATTCTCTGCAATACACACAGGGACTGGTATTCTCTACAATCCACACAGGGACTGCTATTCTCTATAATACACACAGGGACTGCTATTCTCTACAATACATACAGGGACTGCTATTCTCTATATTACACACAGGGATTACAGTTCCCTGTAATACACACAGGGACTGGTATTCCCTATAATACAGACAGTATTCTCTACAATACACACAGGGACTGCTATTTTCTACAAAACACACAGGAACTGCTATTCTCTATAATATACACAGGGACTGGTATTCTCTATAATATACACAGGGACTGCTATTCTCTATAATACACACAGGGACTGCCATTTTCTATAATACACACAGGGACTGCTAATCTCCACAATACACACAGGGACTGGTATTCTCTGCAATACACACAGGGACTGCTATTCTCTATAATATACACAGGGACTGCTATTCTCAACAATACACTCAGGGACTGCTAATCTCCACAACACACACAGGGACTGCTATTCTCTACAATACACACAGGGACTGGTATTCTCTTCAATACACACAGGGTCTGCGATTCTCTACAATACGCACAGGGACTGCTCTTCTCTATAATACACACAGGGACTGCCATTTTCTACAATACGCACAGGGAATGGTATTCTCTATAATACACACAGGGGCTTCTATTCTCTATAATACACACAGGGACTGCTGTTCTCTACAATACACTCAGGGACACCTATTCTCAACAATACACTCAGGGACTGCTCTTCTCTACAATACACACAGGGACTGCTCTTCTCTACAATACACACAGGGGCTGCTGTTCTCTATAATATACACAGGGACTGGTATTCTCTACAATGCACTCAGGGACTGATATTCTCTACAATACACACAGGGACTGCGATTCTCTACAATACACACAAGGACTGCTATTCTCTACAATACACACAGGGAGTGGTATTCACTACAATACACATAGGGACTGCTATTCTCTACAATACACACAGGGACTGGTATTCTCTGTAATACACACAGAGCTTACTGTTCTCTATAATACACACAGGGAATGCTATTCTCTACTATACACACAGGGACTGCTATTCTCTACAATACACACAGGGACTGCTATTCTCTACAATACGCACAGGGACTGTTATTCTCTACAATACACACAGGGACTGCTATTCTCTATAATACGCACAGGGACTGGTATTCTCTACAATACACACAGGGACTGCTATTCTCTAAAATACACACAGGGACTGCTATTCTCTGGAATACACACAGGGACTGCTATTCTCTGGAATACACACAGGGACTGCTATTCTCTACAATACACACAGGGACTGCTATTCTCTACAATACACACAGGGACTGCTATTCTCTACAATACACACAGGGACTGCTATTCTCTACGATACACACAGGGACTGGTATTCTCTACGATACACACAGGGACTGCTATTCTCTATAATACACACAGGGACTGGTATTCTCTATAATATACTCAGGGACTGCTATTCTCTACAATACACACAGGGACTGGTATTCTCTACAATATACTCAGGGACTGCTATTCTCTACAATACACACAGGGACTGCGATTTTCTACAATACAATTCGGGACTGCTATTCTCTATAATACACACAGGGACTGCTATCCTCCACAAGACACACAGGGAATGGTATTCTCTATAATACACACAGGGGCTGCTACTCTCGACAATACACACAGGGACTGATATTCTGTACAATACACACAGGGACTGCTATTCTCGACAATACACACAGGGACTGATATTCTGTACAATACACACAGGGACTGCTATTCTCGACAATACACACAGGGACTGCTATTCTCTACAATACACACAGGGACTGCTATTCTGTACAATACACACAGGGACTGCTATTCTCTATAATACACACAGGGACTGCTATTCTCTACAATACACACAGGGACTGCTATTCTCGACAATACACACAGGACTGCTATTCTGTACAATACACACAGGGACTGCTATTCTCGACAATACACACAGGGACTGCTATTCTCGACAATACACACAGGGACTGCTATTCTCTACAATACACACAGGGACTGCTATTCTCGACAATACACACAGGGACTGCTATTCTCGACAATACACACAGGGACTGCTATTCTCGACAATACACACAGGGACTGCTATTCTCTACAATACACACAGGGACTGCTATTCTCTACAATACACACAGGGACTTCTATTCTCTACAATACACACAGGGACGGGCATTCACTATAATATACACAGGACTGCTCTGCTCTACAATACACACAGGGACTGGTATTCTCTGTAATACACACAGGGATTGGTATTCTCTATCGTACACACAGGGACTGGTATTCTCTACAATACACACAGGGACTGCTATTCTCTACAATACACTCAGGGACTGCTATTCTCTACAATACACTCAGGGACTGGTATTCTCAACAATACACTCAGGGACTGCTAATCTCCACAACACACACAGGGACTGCTATTCTCTACAATACACACAGGGACTGGTATTCTCTTCAATACACACAGGGTCTGCGATTCTCTACAATACGCACAGGGACTGCTCTTCCCTATAATACACACAGGGACTGCCATTTTCTACAATACGCACAGGGAATGGTATTCTCTATAATACACACAGGGGCTTCTATTCTCTATAATACACACAGGGACTGCTGTTCTCTACAATACACTCAGGGACACCTATTCTCAACAATACACTCAGGGACTGCTCTTCTCTACAATGCACTCAGGGACTGATATTCTCTACAATACACACAGGGACTGCGATTCTCTACAATACACACAAGGACTGCTATTCTCTACAATACACACAGGGAGTGGTATTCACTACAATACACATAGGGACTGCTATTCTCTACAATACACACAGGGACTGGTATTCTCTGTAATACACACAGAGCTTACTGTTCTCTATAATACACACAGGGAATGCTATTCTCTACTATACACACAGGGACTGCTATTCTCTACAATACACACAGGGACTGCTATTCTCTACAATACACACAGGGACTGCTATTCTCTATAATACGCACAGGGACTGGTATTCTCTATAATACGCACAGGGACTGGTATTCTCTACAATACACACAGGGACTGCTATTCTCTAAAATACACACAGGGACTGCTATTCTCTGGAATACACACAGGGACTGCTATTCTCTGGAATACACACAGGGACTGCTATTCTCTGGAATACACACAGGGACTGCTATTCTCTGGAATACACACAGGGACTGCTATTCTCTACAATACACACAGGGACTGCTATTCTCTACAATACACACAGGGACTGCTATTCTCTATGATACACACAGGGACTGGTATTCTCTACGATACACACAGGGACTGCTATTCTCTATAATACACACAGGGACTGGTATTCTCTATAATATACTCAGGGACTGCTATTCTCTACAATACACACAGGGACTGGTATTCTCTACAATATACTCAGGGACTGCTATTCTCTACAATACACACAGGGACTGCGATTTTCTACAATACAATTCGGGACTGCTATTCTCTATAATACACACAGGGACTGCTATCCTCCACAAGACACACAGGGAATGGTATTCTCTATAATACACACAGGGGCTGCTATTCTCGACAATACACACAGGGACTGATATTCTGTACAATACACACAGGGACTGCTATTCTCGACAATACACACAGGGACTGATATTCTGTACAATACACACAGGGACTGCTATTCTCGACAATACACACAGGGACTGCTATTCTCTACAATACACACAGGGACTGCTATTCTGTACAATACACACAGGGACTGCTATTCTCTATAATACGTACAGGGACTGCTATTCACTACAATACACACAGGGACTGCTATTCTCTATAATACACACAGGGACTGCTATTCTCTACAATACACACAGGGACTGCTATTCTCGACAATACACACAGGACTGCTATTCTGTACAATACACACAGGGACTGCTATTCTCGACAATACACACAGGGACTGCTATTCTCGACAATACACACAGGGACTGCTATTCTCTACAATACACACAGGGACTGCTATTCTCTACAATACACACAGGGACTTCTATTCTCTACAATACACACAGGGACGGGCATTCACTATAATATACACAGGACTGCTCTGCTCTACAATACACACAGGGACTGGTATTCTCTGTAATACACACAGGGATTGGTATTCTCTATCGTACACACAGGGACTGGTATTCTCTACAATACACACAGGGACTGCTATTCTCTACAATACACTCAGGGACTGCTATTCTCTACAATACACTCAGGGACTGGTATTCTCTACAATACACACAATGACTGCTATTCTCTATAATACACAAAGGGACTTCCATTTTCTACAATACACACAGGGACTGCTATTCTCTACTATACACACAGGAACTGCTCTTCTCTACAATACACACAGGGACTGGTATTCTCTGTAATACACACAGGGACTGGTATTCTCTATAATACACACAGGGACTGGTATTCTCTACAATACACACAGGGAGTGGTATTCACTACAATACACATAGGGACTGCTATTCTCTACAATACACACAGGGACTGGTATTCTCTGTAATACACACAGAGCTTACTGTTCTCTATAACACACACAGGGAATGCTATTCTCTACTATACACACAGGGACTGCTATTCTCTACAATACACACAGGGACTGCTATTCTCTACAATACACACAGGGACTGCTATTCTCTACAATACACACAGGGACTGCTATTCTGTATAATACACACAGGGACTGCTATTCTCTACAATACACACAGGGACTGCTATTCTCTACAATACACACAGGGACTGGTATTCTCTACAATACACACAGGGACTGCTATTCTCTACAATACACACAGGTACTGATATTCTCTAAAATACACACAGGGACTGCCATTTTCTGTAATACACACAGGGACTGCTATTCTCTACAATACACACAGGGACTGCGATTCTCTAGAATACACACAGGGACTGCGATTCTCTAGAATACACATAGGGACTGCTATTCTCTACAATACACACAGGGACTGCTATTCTCTTCAATACACACAGGCACTGGTATTCTCTACAATACACTCAGGGACTACTATTCTCTACAATACACACAGACACTGCTATTCACGACAATAAACACAGGGACGGATATTCTCTACAATACACACAGGGACTGCTATTCTCTGGAAGACACACAGGGACTGCTATTCTCTGTAATACACACAGGGACTGCTATTCTCTACAATACACACAGGGACTGCTATTCTCTAAAATACACACAGGGACTGCTATTCTCTACAATACACACAGGGACTGATATTCTCTACAATACACACAGGGACTGGTATTCTCTACAATACACACAGGGACTGGTATTCTCTACAATACACACAGGGACTGGTATTCTCTACAATACAAACAGGGACTGCTATTTACTATAATATAGACAGGGGCTGCTATTCTCTGGAATACACACAAGGACTACTATTCTCTACAATACACACAGTTACTGCTATTCTCTACAATATACACAGGGACTGGTATTCTGTACAATACACACAGGGTATGCTATTCTCTATAATATACACAGGGACTGTTATTCTCTACAATACACAAAGAGACTGCTATTCTCTACAATACACACAGGGACTGGTATTCTCTATAATACACACAGGGACTGGTTTTCTCAACAATACACACAGGGACTGCTATTCTCTACAATACACTCAGGGATTGGTGTTCTCTACAATAAACACAGGGACTGGTATTCTCTACAATACACACAGGGACTGCTATTCTCTGCAATACACACAGGGACTGCTATTCTCTGCAATACACACAGGGACTGCTATTCTCTACAATTTACACAGGGACTGGTATTCTATCCAATACACACAGTGACTGGTATTCTCTGGAATACACACAGGGACTGGTATTCTCTGGAATACACACAGGGACTGCTATTCTCTACAATACACACCGAGACTGGTGTTTTTTGTAATACACACAGAGACTGCTATTCTCTACAATACACAGTGGGACTGCGAGTCTCCATAATACAAATGTAACTGCTATTCTCTATAAATACACACAGGGACTGCTATTCTCTATAATACACAGGGACTGCTATTCTCTACAATACACACAGGGACGGCTATTCTCTACAATACACTCAGGGAATACTATTCTCTACAATACACACAGGGACTGCTATTCTCTATAAATACATACAGGGACTGCTATTCTCTACAATACACACAGGGACTGCTATTCTCTATAATACACACAGGGACTGCTATTCTCGACAATACACACAGGGACTGCTATTCTCTACAATACACACAGGGACTGGTATTCTCTACATTACACTCAGGGACTACTATTCTCTACAATACACACACGGACTGCTATTCACGACAATAAACACAGGGACGGATATTCTCTACAATACACATAGGGACTGTTATTCTCTGAAATACACACAGGGACTGGTATTCTCTGGAATACACACAGGGACTGCTATTTTCTCTAATATTCACAGGGACTGCTATTCTCTACAATACAGACAGGGACTGCTATTCTCTGTAATACACACAGGGACTGCTATTCTCTACAATACACACAGGGACTGATATTCTCTACAATACACACAGGGACTGGTATTCTCTACAATACACACAGGGACTGCTATTTACTATAATATACACAGGGGCTGCTATTCTCTGGAATACACACAGGGACTGGTATTCTCTATAATACACACAGGGACTGCTCTTTTCTACAATACACACAGGGACTGCTATTTTCTACAATACACACAGGGACTGCTGTTCTCTACAATACACACAGGGACTGCTATTCTCTACAATACACACAGGGACTGGTATTCTCTATAATACACACAGGGCTTACTCTTCCCTGTAATACACACAGGGACTGCTATTATCTATTATACACACAGGGATTACTGTTCCCTGTAATACACACAGGGACTGGTATTCACTATAATACACACAGGGACTGCTATTCTCTACAATACACACAGGGACTGCTATTCTCTACAATACACACAGGGACTGGTGTTCTCTACAATACACACAGGGACTGCGATTCTCTACAATACACACAGGGACTGCGATTCTCTACAATACACAAAGAGACTGCTATTCTCTACAATACACTCAGGGACTGGTATTCTCTATAATACACACAGGGACTGGTTTTCTCAACAATACACACAGGGACTGCTATTCCCTACAATAGAGTCAGGGACTGGTATTCTCTACAATGCACACAGGGACTGGTATTCTCTGGAATACACACAGGTACTGCTATTCTCTGCAATACACACAGGGACTGGTATTCTCTCCAATACACACAGGGACTGCGATTCTGTCCAATACACACAGGTACTGATATTCTCTAAAATACACAGAGGGACTGCCATTTTCTGTAATACACACAGGGACTGGTATTCTCTACAATACACACAGGGACTGGTGTTCTCTACAATACACACAGGGACTGGTGTTCTCTACAATACACACAGGGACTGCGATTCTCTACAATACACACAGGGACTGCGATTCTCTACAATACACAGGACTGCTATTCTCTATAATACACACAGGGAATGCTATTCTCTACAATACACACAGGGACTGGTATTGTCTACAATATACACAGGGACTGGTATTCTCTACAATACACAACGAGACTGCTATTCTCTACAATACACACAGGGATTGGTATTCTCTATAAGACACACAGGGACTGGTATTCTCTACAATACGCACAGGGATTGGTATTCTCTATAATACACACAGGGACTGGTATTCTCTACAATACACACAGGGACTGCGATTCTGTACGATACACACAGGTACAGATATTCTCTAAAATACACACAGGGACTGCCATTCTCTACAATACACACAGGGACTGCTATTCTCTGCAATACACACAGGGACTGCTATTCTCTACAATACACACAGGGACTGCGATTCTGTCCAATACACACAGGTACTGATATTCTCTAAAATACACAGAGGGACTGCTATTCTCTATAATACGCACAGGGACTGGTATACTCTACAATACACTCAGGGACTGCTATTCTCTACAATACACACAGGGACTGCGATTTTTTATAATACACACAGGAACTGCTATTCTCTACAATACACACAGGGACTGGTATTCTCTACAATACACACAGGGACTGCTATTCTCTACTATACACACAGGAACTGCTATTCTCTATAATACACACAGGGCTTACTCTTCCCTGTAATATACACAGGGACTGCTATTCTCTACAATACACACAGGGATTACTGTTCCCTGTAATAAACACAGGGACTGGTATTCACTATAATACATACAGGGACTGGTATTCTCTACAATACACTCAGGGACTGCTATTCTCTGCAATACACACAGGGACTGGTATTCTCTACAATCCACACAGGGACTGGTATTCTCTATAATACACACAGGGACTGCTATTCTGTACAATACATACAGGGACTGCTATTCTCTATATTACACACAGGGATTACAGTTCCCTGTAATACACACAGGGACTGGTATTCCCTATAATACAGACAGTATTCTCTACAATACACACAGGGACTGCTATTTTCTACAAAACACACAGGAACTGCTATTCTCTATAATATACACAGGGACTGGTATTCTCTATAATATACACAGGGACTGCTATTCTCTATAATACACACAGGGACTGCCATTTTCTATAATACACACAGGGACTGCTAATCTCCACAATACACACAGGGACTGGTATTCTCTGCAATACACACAGGGACTGCTATTCTCTATAATATACACAGGGACTGCTATTCTCAACAATACACTCAGGGACTGCTATTCTCTATAATATACACAGGGACTGCTATTCTCAACAATACACTCAGGGACTGCTATTCTCTATAATATACACAGGGACTGCTAATCTCCACAACACACACAGGGACTGCTATTCTCTACAATACACACAGGGACTGGTATTCTCTTCAATACACACAGGGTCTGCGATTCTCTACAATACGCACAGGGACTGCTCTTCTCTATAATACACACAGGGACTGCCATTTTCTACAATACGCACAGGGAATGGTATTCTCTATAATACACACAGGGGCTTCTATTCTCTATAATACACACAGGGACTGCTGTTCTCTACAATACACTCAGGGACACCTATTCTCAACAATACACTCAGGGACTGCTCTTCTCTACAATACACACAGGGACTGCTCTTCTCTACAATACACACAGGGGCTGCTGTTCTCTATAATATACACAGGGACTGGTATTCTCTACAATGCACTCAGGGACTGATATTCTCTACAATACACACAGGGACTGCGATTCTCTACAATACACACAAGGACTGCTATTCTCTACAATACACACAGGGAGTGGTATTCACTACAATACACATAGGGACTGCTATTCTCTACAATACACACAGGGACTGGTATTCTCTGTAATACACACAGAGCTTACTGTTCTCTATAATACACACAGGGAATGCTATTCTCTACTATACACACAGGGACTGCTATTCTCTACAATACACACAGGGACTGCTATTCTCTACAATACGCACAGGGACTGTTATTCTCTACAATACACACAGGGACTGCTATTCTCTATAATACGCACAGGGACTGGTATTCTCTACAATACACACAGGGACTGCTATTCTCTAAAATACACACAGGGACTGCTATTCTCTGGAATACACACAGGGACTGCTATTCTCTGGAATACACACAGGGACTGCTATTCTCTACAATACACACAGGGACTGCTATTCTCTACAATACACACAGGGACTGCTATTCTCTACAATACACACAGGGACTGCTATTCTCTACGATACACACAGGGACTGGTATTCTCTACGATACACACAGGGACTGCTATTCTCTATAATACACACAGGGACTGGTATTCTCTATAATATACTCAGGGACTGCTATTCTCTACAATACACACAGGGACTGGTATTCTCTACAATATACTCAGGGACTGCTATTCTCTACAATACACACAGGGACTGCGATTTTCTACAATACAATTCGGGACTGCTATTCTCTATAATACACACAGGGACTGCTATCCTCCACAAGACACACAGGGAATGGTATTCTCTATAATACACACAGGGGCTGCTATTCTCGACAATACACACAGGGACTGATATTCTGTACAATACACACAGGGACTGCTATTCTCGACAATACACACAGGGACTGATATTCTGTACAATACACACAGGGACTGCTATTCTCGACAATACACACAGGGACTGCTATTCTCTACAATACACACAGGGACTGCTATTCTGTACAATACACACAGGGACTGCTATTCTCTATAATACGTACAGGGACTGGTATTCTCTGTAATACACACAGGGACTGGTATTCTCTATAATACACACAGGGACTGGTATTCTCTACAATACACACAGGGAGTGGTATTCACTACAATACACATAGGGACTGCTATTCTCTACAATACACACAGGGACTGGTATTCTCTGTAATACACACAGAGCTTACTGTTCTCGATAACACACACAGGGAATGCTATTCTCTACTATACACACAGGGACTGCTATTCTCTACAATACACACAGGGACTGCTATTCTCTACAATACGCACAGGGACAGTTATTCTCTATAATACACACAGGGACTGCTATTCTCTATAATACGCACAGGGACTGGTATTCTCTACAATACACTCAGGGACTGCTATTATCTACAATACACACAGGGACTGCGATTTTCTATAATACACACAGAGCTTACTGTTCTCTATGATACACACAGGGAATGCTATTCTCTACAATACACACAGGGACTGCTATTCTCTACAATACGCACAGGGACTGCTATTCTCTATAATACACACAGAGCTTACTGTTCTCTATAATACACACAGGGAATGCTATTCTCTACAATACACACAGGGACTGCTATTCTCTACAATACACACAGGAACTGCTATTCTCTACAATACACACAGGGACTGGTATTCTCTACAATACACACAGGGACTGCTATTCTCTACTATACACACAGGAACTGCTATTCTCTACAATACACACAGGGACTGGTATTCTCTACAATACACACAGGGAGTGGTATTCTCTACAATACACACAGGGAGTGGTATTCTCTACAATACACACAGGGACTGCTATTCTCTACTATACACACAGGAACTGCTATTCTCTACATTACACACAGGGACTGCTATTCTCTACAATACACACAGGGACCGCGATTTTCTAGAATACAATAAGGTACGGCTATTCTCTACAATACACACAGGGACTGCTATTCTCTACAATACACACAGGGACTGCTATTCTCTACAATACACACAGGGACTGCTATTCACTATAATACACTCAGGGACTGCTATTCTCTAAAATACACACAGGGACTGCTATTCTCTAAAATACACACGCGGACTGCTATTCTCTACAATACACTCAGGGACTGCTATTCTCTAAAATACACACGCGGACTGCTATTCTCTACAATACACTCAGGGACTGCTATTCTCTACAATACACACAGGGACTGCTATTCTCTACAATACACACAGGGACTGGTAATCTCTACAATACACACAGGGACTGCTATTCTCTATAATACACACAGGGACTGGTATTCTCTATAATATACTCAGGGACTGCTATTCTCTACAATACACACAGGGACTGGTATTCTCTATAATACACACAGGGACTGCAATTCTCTTTAATACACACAGGGAAAACAGTTCCCTGTAATACACACACGGACTGCTATTCTCGACAATACACACAGGGACTGCTATTCTCTACAATACACACAGGGACTGCTATTCTGTACAATACACACAGGGACTGCTATTCTCTATAATACACACAGGGACTGCTATTCACTACAATACACACAGGGACTGCTATTCTCTATAATACACACAGGTACTGCTATTCTCTACAATACACACAGGGACTGCTATTCTCTATAATACACACAGGTACTGCTATTCTCTACAATACACACAGGGACTGCTATTCTCGACAATACACACAGGACTGCTATTCTGTACAATACACACAGGGACTGGTATTCTCTACAATACACACAGGGACTGCTATTCTCGACAATACACACAGGGACTGCTATTCTCTACAATACACACAGGGACTGGTATTCTCTACAATACACACAGGGACTGCTATTCTCTACAATACACACGGGGACTGGTATTCTCTACAATACACACAGGGACTGCTATTCTCTACAATACACACAGGGACTGCTATTCTCTATAATACACACAGGGACTGGTATTCTCTACAATATACTCAGGGACTGCTATTCTCTACAATACACACAGGGACTGCTATTCTCTATAATACACACAGGGACTGGTATTCTCTCCAATACACACAGGGACTGGTATTCACTGCAATACACACAGGGACTGCGATTTTCTACAATACAACTAGGGACTGGTATTCTTTGTAATACAGACAGGGACTGCCATTTTCTATAATACACACAGGGACTGCTATCCTCCACAATACACACAGGGAATGGTATTCTCTATAATACACACAGGGGCTGCAATTCTCTGGAATACACACAGAGACTGGTATTCTCTACAATACACACAGGGACTGCTATTCTCTACAATACACACAGGTACTGCTATTCACTACAATACACACAGGGACTGCTATTCTCTGGAATACACACAGAGACTGGTATTCTCTACAATACACACAGGGACTGCTATTCTCTACAATACACACAGGGACTGCTATTCTCTACAATACACACAGGGACTGCTATTTTGTACAATACACACAGGTACTGCTATTCACTACAATACACAAAGGGACTGCTATTCTCTACAATACACACAGGGACTGCTATTCTCGACAATACACACAGGGACTGCTATTCTCTGGAATACTCACAGAGACTGGTATTCTCTACAATACACACAGGTACTGCTATTCACTACAATACACACAGGGACTGCTATTCTCTACAATACACACAGGGACTGCTATTCTCTACAATACACACAGGGACTGCTATTCTCGACAATACAAACAGGGACTGCTATTCTCTACAATACACACAGGGACTGCTATTCTCTACAATACACACAGGTACTGCTGTTCACTACAATACACACAGGGACTGCTATTCTCTACAATACACACAGGGACTGCTATTCTCTACAATACACACAGGAACTGCTATTCTCTACAATACACACAGGGACTGGTATTCTCTACAATACACACAGGGACTGCTATTCTCTACTATACACACAGGAACTGCTATTCTCTATAATACACACAGGGCTTACTCTTCCCTGTAATATACACAGGGACTGCTATTCTCTACAATACACACAGGGATTACTGTTCCCTGTAATAAACACAGGGACTGGTATTCACTATAATACATACAGGGACTGGTATTCTCTACAATACACTCAGGGACTGCTATTCTCTGCAATACACACAGGGACTGGTATTCTCTACAATCCACACAGGGACTGCTATTCTCTATAATACACACAGGGACTGCTATTCTCTACAATACATACAGGGACTGCTATTCTCTATATTACACACAGGGATTACAGTTCCCTGTAATACACACAGGGACTGGTATTCCCTATAATACAGACAGTATTCTCTACAATACACACAGGGACTGCTATTTTCTACAAAACACACAGGAACTGCTATTCTCTATAATATACACAGGGACTGGTATTCTCTATAATATACACAGGGACTGCTATTCTCTATAATACACACAGGGACTGCCATTTTCTATAATACACACAGGGACTGCTAATCTCCACAATACACACAGGGACTGGTATTCTCTGCAATACACACAGGGACTGCTATTCTCTATAATATACACAGGGACTGCTATTCTCAACAATACACTCAGGGACTGCTAATCTCCACAACACACACAGGGACTGCTATTCTCTACAATACACACAGGGACTGGTATTCTCTTCAATACACACAGGGTCTGCGATTCTCTACAATACGCACAGGGACTGCTCTTCTCTATAATACACACAGGGACTGCCATTTTCTACAATACGCACAGGGAATGGTATTCTCTATAATACACACAGGGGCTTCTATTCTCTATAATACACACAGGGACTGCTGTTCTCTACAATACACTCAGGGACACCTATTCTCAACAATACACTCAGGGACTGCTCTTCTCTACAATACACACAGGGACTGCTCTTCTCTACAATACACACAGGGGCTGCTGTTCTCTATAATATACACAGGGACTGGTATTCTCTACAATGCACTCAGGGACTGATATTCTCTACAATACACACAGGGACTGCGATTCTCTACAATACACACAAGGACTGCTATTCTCTACAATACACACAGGGAGTGGTATTCACTACAATACACATAGGGACTGCTATTCTCTACAATACACACAGGGACTGGTATTCTCTGTAATACACACAGAGCTTACTGTTCTCTATAATACACACAGGGAATGCTATTCTCTACTATACACACAGGGACTGCTATTCTCTACAATACACACAGGGACTGCTATTCTCTACAATACGCACAGGGACTGTTATTCTCTACAATACACACAGGGACTGCTATTCTCTATAATACGCACAGGGACTGGTATTCTCTACAATACACACAGGGACTGCTATTCTCTAAAATACACACAGGGACTGCTATTCTCTGGAATACACACAGGGACTGCTATTCTCTGGAATACACACAGGGACTGCTATTCTCTACAATACACACAGGGACTGCTATTCTCTACAATACACACAGGGACTGCTATTCTCTACAATACACACAGGGACTGCTATTCTCTACGATACACACAGGGACTGGTATTCTCTACGATACACACAGGGACTGCTATTCTCTATAATACACACAGGGACTGGTATTCTCTATAATATACTCAGGGACTGCTATTCTCTACAATACACACAGGGACTGGTATTCTCTACAATATACTCAGGGACTGCTATTCTCTACAATACACACAGGGACTGCGATTTTCTACAATACAATTCAGGACTGCTATTCTCTATAATACACACAGGGACTGCTATCCTCCACAAGACACACAGGGAATGGTATTCTCTATAATACACACAGGGGCTGCTACTCTCGACAATACACACAGGGACTGATATTCTGTACAATACACACAGGGACTGCTATTCTCGACAATACACACAGGGACTGATATTCTGTACAATACACACAGGGACTGCTATTCTCGACAATACACACAGGGACTGCTATTCTCTACAATACACACAGGGACTGCTATTCTGTACAATACACACAGGGACTGCTATTCTCTATAATACACACAGGGACTGCTATTCTCTACAATACACACAGGGACTGCTATTCTCGACAATACACACAGGACTGCTATTCTGTACAATACACACAGGGACTGCTATTCTCGACAATACACACAGGGACTGCTATTCTCGACAATACACACAGGGACTGCTATTCTCTACAATACACACAGGGACTGCTATTCTCGACAATACACACAGGGACTGCTATTCTCGACAATACACACAGGGACTGCTATTCTCGACAATACACACAGGGACTGCTATTCTCTACAATACACACAGGGACTGCTATTCTCTACAATACACACAGGGACTTCTATTCTCTACAATACACACAGGGACGGGCATTCACTATAATATACACAGGACTGCTCTGCTCTACAATACACACAGGGACTGGTATTCTCTGTAATACACACAGGGATTGGTATTCTCTATCGTACACACAGGGACTGGTATTCTCTACAATACACACAGGGACTGCTATTCTCTACAATACACTCAGGGACTGCTATTCTCTACAATACACTCAGGGACTGGTATTCTCAACAATACACTCAGGGACTGCTAATCTCCACAACACACACAGGGACTGCTATTCTCTACAATACACACAGGGACTGGTATTCTCTTCAATACACACAGGGTCTGCGATTCTCTACAATACGCACAGGGACTGCTCTTCCCTATAATACACACAGGGACTGCCATTTTCTACAATACGCACAGGGAATGGTATTCTCTATAATACACACAGGGGCTTCTATTCTCTATAATACACACAGGGACTGCTGTTCTCTACAATACACTCAGGGACACCTATTCTCAACAATACACTCAGGGACTGCTCTTCTCTACAATGCACTCAGGGACTGATATTCTCTACAATACACACAGGGACTGCGATTCTCTACAATACACACAAGGACTGCTATTCTCTACAATACACACAGGGAGTGGTATTCACTACAATACACATAGGGACTGCTATTCTCTACAATACACACAGGGACTGGTATTCTCTGTAATACACACAGAGCTTACTGTTCTCTATAATACACACAGGGAATGCTATTCTCTACTATACACACAGGGACTGCTATTCTCTACAATACACACAGGGACTGCTATTCTCTACAATACACACAGGGACTGCTATTCTCTATAATACGCACAGGGACTGGTATTCTCTATAATACGCACAGGGACTGGTATTCTCTACAATACACACAGGGACTGCTATTCTCTAAAATACACACAGGGACTGCTATTCTCTGGAATACACACAGGGACTGCTATTCTCTGGAATACACACAGGGACTGCTATTCTCTGGAATACACACAGGGACTGCTATTCTCTGGAATACACACAGGGACTGCTATTCTCTACAATACACACAGGGACTGCTATTCTCTACAATACACACAGGGACTGCTATTCTCTATGATACACACAGGGACTGGTACTCTCTACGATACACACAGGGACTGCTATTCTCTATAATACACACAGGGACTGGTATTCTCTATAATATACTCAGGGACTGCTATTCTCTACAATACACACAGGGACTGGTATTCTCTACAATATACTCAGGGACTGCTATTCTCTACAATACACACAGGGACTGCGATTTTCTACAATACAATTCGGGACTGCTATTCTCTATAATACACACAGGGACTGCTATCCTCCACAAGACACACAGGGAATGGTATTCTCTATAATACACACAGGGGCTGCTATTCTCGACAATACACACAGGGACTGATATTCTGTACAATACACACAGGGACTGCTATTCTCGACAATACACACAGGGACTGATATTCTGTACAATACACACAGGGACTGCTATTCTCGACAATACACACAGGGACTGCTATTCTCTACAATACACACAGGGACTGCTATTCTGTACAATACACACAGGGACTGCTATTCTCTATAATACGTACAGGGACTGCTATTCACTACAATACACACAGGGACTGCTATTCTCTATAATACACACAGGGACTGCTATTCTCTACAATACACACAGGGACTGCTATTCTCGACAATACACACAGGACTGCTATTCTGTACAATACACACAGGGACTGCTATTCTCGACAATACACACAGGGACTGCTATTCTCGACAATACACACAGGGACTGCTATTCTCTACAATACACACAGGGACTGCTATTCTCTACAATACACACAGGGACTTCTATTCTCTACAATACACACAGGGACGGGCATTCACTATAATATACACAGGACTGCTCTGCTCTACAATACACACAGGGACTGGTATTCTCTGTAATACACACAGGGATTGGTATTCTCTATCGTACACACAGGGACTGGTATTCTCTACAATACACACAGGGACTGCTATTCTCTACAATACACTCAGGGACTGCTATTCTCTACAATACACTCAGGGACTGGTATTCTCTACAATACACACAATGACTGCTATTCTCTATAATACACAAAGGGACTTCCATTTTCTACAATACACACAGGGACTGCTATTCTCTACTATACACACAGGAACTGCTCTTCTCTACAATACACACAGGGACTGGTATTCTCTGTAATACACACAGGGACTGGTATTCTCTATAATACACACAGGGACTGGTATTCTCTACAATACACACAGGGAGTGGTATTCACGACAATACACATAGGGACTGCTATTCTCTACAATACACACAGGGACTGGTATTCTCTGTAATACACACAGAGCTTACTGTTCTCTATAACACACACAGGGAATGCTATTCTCTACTATACACACAGGGACTGCTATTCTCTACAATACACACAGGGACTGCTATTCTCTACAATACGCACAGGGACAGTTATTCTCTATAATACACACAGGGACTGCTATTCTCTATAATACGCACAGGGACTGGTATTCTCTACAATACACTCAGGGACTGCTATTATCTACAATACACACAGGGACTGCGATTTTCTATAATACACACAGAGCTTACTGTTCTCTATGATACACACAGGGAATGCTATTCTCTACAATACACACAGGGACTGCTATTCTCTACAATACGCACAGGGACTGCTATTCTCTATAATACACACAGAGCTTACTGTTCTCTATAATACACACAGGGAATGCTATTCTCTACAATACACACAGGGACTGTTATTCTCTACAATACACACAGGAACTGCTATTCTCTACAATACACACAGGGACTGGTATTCTCTACAATACACACAGGGACTGCTATTCTCTACTATACACACAGGAACTGCTATTCTCTACAATACACACAGGGACTGGTATTCTCTACAATACACACAGGGAGTGGTATTCTCTACAATACACACAGGGACTGCTATTCTCTACTATACACACAGGAACTGCTATTCTCTACATTACACACAGGGACTGCTATTCTCTACAATACACACAGGGACCGCGATTTTCTAGAATACAATAAGGTACGGCTATTCTCTACAATACACACAGGGACTGCTATTCTCTAAAATACACACAGGGACTGCTATTCTCTACAATACACACAGGGACTGCTATTCTCTACAATACACACAGGGACTGCTATTCACTATAATACACTCAGGGACTGCTATTCTCTAAAATACACACAGGGACTGCTATTCTCTAAAATACACACGCGGACTGCTATTCTCTACAATACACTCAGGGACTGCTATTCTCTAAAATACACACAGGGACTGCTATTCTCTAAAATACACACAGGGACTGCTATTCTCTACAATACACACAGGGACTGCTATTCTCTACAATACACACAGGGACTGGTAATCTCTACAATACACACAGGGACTGCTATTCTCCATAATACACACAGGGACTGCTATTCTCCATAATACACACAGGGACTGGTATTCTCTATAATATACTCAGGGACAGCTATTCTCTACAATACACACAGGGACTGGTATTCTCTATAATACACACAGGGACTGCAATTCTCTTTAATACACACAGGGAAAACTGTTCCCTGTAATACACACAGGGACTGCTATTCTCGACAATACACACAGGGACTGCTATTCTCTACAATACACACAGGGACTGCTATTCTCTACAATACACACAGGGACTGCTATTCTCTATAATACACACAGGGACTGCTATTCACTACAATACACACAGGGACTGCTATTCTCTATAATACACACAGGTACTGCTATTCTCTACAATACACACAGGGACTGCTATTCTCGACAATACACACAGGACTGCTATTCTGTACAATACACACAGGGACTGGTATTCTCTACAATACACACAGGGACTGCTATTCTCGACAATACACACAGGGACTGCTATTCTCTACAATACACACAGGGACTGGTATTCTCTACAATACACACAGGGACTGCTATTCTCTACAATACACACAGGGACTGCTATTCTCTACAATACACACGGGGACTGGTATTCTCTACAATACACACAGGGACTGCTATTCTCTATAATACACACAGGGACTGGTATTCTCTACAATATACTCAGGGACTGCTATTCTCTACAATACACACAGGGACTGCTATTCTCTATAATACACACAGGGACTGGTATTCTCTCCAATACACACAGGGACTGGTATTCACTGCAATACACACAGGGACTGCGATTTTCTACAATACAACTAGGGACTGGTATTCTTTGTAATACAGACAGGGACTGCCATTTTCTATAATACACACAGGGACTGCTATCCTCCACAATACACACAGGGAATGGTATTCTCTATAATACACACAGGGGCTGCAATTCTCTGGAATACACACAGAGACTGGTATTCTCTACAATACACACAGGGACTGCTATTCTCTACAATACACACAGGTACTGCTATTCACTACAATACACACAGGGACTGCTATTCTCTGGAATACACACAGAGACTGGTATTCTCTACAATACACACAGGGACTGCTATTCTCTACAATACACACAGGGACTGCTATTCTCTACAATACACACAGGGACTGCTATTTTGTACAATACACACAGGTACTGCTATTCACTACAATACACAAAGGGACTGCTATTCTCTACAATACACACAGGGACTGCTATTCTCGACAATACACACAGGGACTGCTATTCTCTGGAATACTCACAGAGACTGGTATTCTCTACAATACACACAGGTACTGCTATTCACTACAATACACACAGGGACTGCTATTCTCTACAATACACACAGGGACTGCTATTCTCGACAATACACACAGGGACTGCTATTCTCGACAATACAAACAGGGACTGCTATTCTCTACAATACACACAGGGACTGCTATTCTCTACAATACACACAGGGACTGCTGTTCACTACAATACACACAGGGACTGCTATTCTCTATAATACACACAGGGACTGCTATTCTCTACAATGCACACAGGGACTGCTATTCTCTACAATACACACAGGTACTGCTATTCACGACAATACACACAGGGACTGCTATTCTCTATAATACACACAGGGACTGCTATTCTCTACAATACACACAGGGACTGCTATTCTCGACAATACACACAGGACTGCTATTCTGTACAATACACACAGGGACTGCTAATCTCTATAATACACACAGGGACTGCTATTCACTACAATACACACAGGGACTGCTATTCTCTATAATACACACAGGGACTGGTATTCTCTACAATACACACAGGGACTGCTATTCTCTACAATACACACAGGGACTGCTATTCCCTACAATACACACAGGGACTGCTATTCCCTACAATACACACAAGGACTGCTATTCTCGACAATACACACAGGGACTGCTATTCTCTGGAATACACACAGAGACTGGTATTCTCTATAATACACGCAGGGACTGGTATTCTCTACAATACGCACAGGGACTGCTATTCTCTACAATACACACAGGGACTGCTATTTCCTACAATACACACAAGTACTGCTATTCTCTACAATACACACAGGGACTGCTATTCTCTACAATACACACAGGGACTGCTATTCTCTACAATACACACAGGGACTGCTATTCTCTACAATACACACAGGGACTGCTATTCTCTACAATACATACAGGGACTGGTATTTTCTATAATACACACAGGGACTGGTATTCTCTACAATACACACAGGGACTGCTATTCTGTACAATACACACAGGGACTGCTATTCTCTACAATACACACAGGGACTGCTATTCCCTACAATACACACAGGGACTGCTATTCCCTACAATACACACAAGGACTGCTATTCTCGACAATACACACAGGGACTGCTATTCTCTGGAATACACACAGAGACTGGTATTCTCTATAATACACGCAGGGACTGGTATTCTCTACAATACACACAGGGACTGCTATTCTCTACAATACACACAGGGACTGCTATTTCCTACAATACACACAAGTACTGCTATTCTCTACAATACACACAGGGACTGCTATTCTCTACAATACACACAGGGACTGCTATTCTCTACAATACACACAGGGACTGCTATTCTCTACAATACACACAGGGACTGCTATTCTCTACAATACACACAGGGACTGCTATTCTCTACAATACACACAGGGACTGGTATTCTCAACAATACACACAGGGACTGCTATTCTCGACAATACACACAGGACTGCTATTCTGTACAATACACACAGGGACTGCTAATCTCTATAATACACACAGGGACTGCTATTCACTACAATACACACAGGGACTGCTATTCTCTATAATACACACAGGGACTGGTATTCTCTACAATACACACAGGGACTGCTATTCTCTACAATACACACAGGGACTGCTATTCCCTACAATACACACAGGGACTGCTATTCCCTACAATACACACAAGGACTGCTATTCTCGACAATACACACAGGGACTGCTATTCTCTGGAATACACACAGAGACTGGTATTCTCTATAATACACGCAGGGACTGGTATTCTCTACAATACACACAGGGACTGCTATTCTCTACAATACACACAGGGACTGCTATTTCCTACAATACACACAAGTACTGCTATTCTCTACAATACACACAGGGACTGCTATTCTCTACAATACACACAGGGACTGCTATTCTCTACAATACACACAGGGACTGCTATTCTCTACAATACACACAGGGACTGCTATTCTCTACAATACACACAGGGACTGCTATTCTCTACAATACACACAGGGACTGCTATTCTCTACAATACACACAGGGACTGCTATTCTCTACAATACACACAGGGACTGGTATTCTCTACAATACACACAGGGACTGGTATTCTCTACAATACATACAGGGACTGCTATTTTCTATAATACACACAGGGACTGCTATTCTCTACAATATACTCAGGGACTGCTATTCTCTACAATACACACAGGGACTGCTATTCTCTACAATACACACAGGGACTGCTATTGTCTATAATACACACAGGGACTGGTATTCTCTACAATACACACAGGGACTGGTATTCTCTATAATACACACAGGGACTGGTATTCTCTACAATATACTCAGGCACTGCTATTCTCTACAATACACACAGGGACTGCTATTCTCTATATTACACACAGTGACTGGTATTCTCTACAATACACACAGGGACTGGTATTCACTACAATACACACAGGGACTGCTATTCTCTACAATACACACAGGGACGGGCATTCACTATAATATACACAGGGACTGCTATTCTCTTCAATACATACAGGGACTGCTATTCTCTATAATACACACAGGGACTGGTATTCTCTGTAATACACACAGGGACTGGTATTCTCTATCATACACACAGGGTCTGATATTCTCTGGAATACACACAGGGACTGGTATTCTCTGGAATACACACAGGGACTGGTATTCTCTGGAATACACACAGGGACTGGTATTCTCGACAATACACACAGGGACTGTTATTCTCTACAATACACACAGGGTCTGCTATTCTCTATAATACACACAGGGACTGGAAATCTCTACAATACACACAGGGACTGCTATTCTCTACAATACAGAGAGGGACTGCTATTCTCTACAATACACACAGGGACGGGCATTCACTATAATATACTCAGGACTGCTCTGCTCTACAATACACACAGAGACTGGTATTCTCTGTAATACACACAGGGATTGGTATTCTCTATCGTACACACAGGGACTGGTATTCTCTACAATACACACAGGGACTGCTATTCTCTACAATACACTCAGGGACTGGTATTCTCTACAATACACACAATGACTGCTATTCTCTATAATACACAAAGGGACTGCCATTTTCTACAATACACACAGGGACTGCTATTCTCTACTATACACACAGGAACTGCTATCCTCTACAATACACACAGGGACTGGTATTCTCTGTAATACACACAGGGACTGGTATTCTCTATAATACACACAGGGACTGGTATTCTCTACAATACACACAGGGAGTGGTATTCACTACAATACACATAGGGACTGCTATTCTCTACAATACACACAGGGACTGGTATTCTCTGTAATACACACAGAGCTTACTGTTCTCTATAATACACACAGGGAATGCTATTATCTACTATACACACAGGGACTGCTATTCTCTACAATACACACAGGGACTGCTATTCTCTACAATACGCACAGGGACTGTTATTCTCTACAATACACACAGGGACTGCTATTCTCTATAATACGCACAGGGACTGGTATTCTCTACAATACACACAGGGACTGCTATTCTCTAAAATACACACAGGGACTGCTATTCTCTGGAATACACACAGGGACTGCTATTCTCTGGAATACACACAGGGACTGCTATTCTCTACAATACACACAGGGACTGCTATTCTCTACAATACACACAGGGACTGCTATTCTCTACAATACACACAGGGACTGCTATTCTCTACGATACACACAGGGACTGGTATTCTCTACGATACACACAGGGACTGCTATTCTCTATCATACACACAGGGACTGGTATTCTCTATAATATACTCAGGGACTGCTATTCTCTACAATACACACAGGGACTGGTATTCTCTACAATATACTCAGGGACTGCTATTCTCTACAATACACACAGGGACTGCGATTTTCTACAATACAATTCGGGACTGCTATTCTCTATAATACACACAGGGACTGCTATCCTCCACAAGACACACAGGGAATGGTATTCTCTATAATACACACAGGGGCTGCTATTCTCTATAATACACACAGGGACTGCAATTCTCTTTAATACACACAGGGAAAACTGTTCCCTGTAATACACATAGGGACTGGTATTCTCTACAATACACACAGGGACTGCTATTCTCGACAATACACACAGGGACTGATATTCTGTACAATACACACAGGGACTGCTATTCTCGACAATACACACAGGGACTGCTATTCTCTACAATACACACAGGGACTGCTATTCTGTACAATACACACAGGGACTGCTATTCTCTATAATACGTACAGGGACTGCTATTCACTACAATACACACAGGGACTGCTATTCTCTATAATACACACAGGGACTGCTATTCTCTACAATACACACAGGGACTGCTATTCTCGACAATACACACAGGACTGCTATTCTGTACAATACACACAGGGACTGCTATTCTCTACAATACACACAGGGACTGCTATTCACTACAATACACACAGGGACTGCTTTTCTCTATAATACACACAGGGACTGCTATTCTCGACAATACACACAGGGACTGCTATTCTCGACAATACACACAGGGACTGCTATTCTCGACAATACACACAGGGACTGCTATTCTCTACAATACACACAGGGACTGCTATTCTCTACAATACACACAGGGACTTCTATTCTCTACAATACACACAGGGACGGGCATTCACTATAATATACACAGGACTGCTCTGCTCTACAATACACACAGGGACTGGTATTCTCTGTAATACACACAGGGATTGGTATTCTCTATCGTACACACAGGGACTGGTATTCTCTACAATACACACAGGGACTGCTATTCTCTACAATACACTCAGGGACTGCTATTCTCTACAATACACTCAGGGACTGGTATTCTCTACAATACACACAATGACTGCTATTCTCTATAATACACAAAGGGACTGCCATTTTCTACAATACACACAGGGACTGCTATTCTCTACTATACACACAGGAACTGCTCTTCTCTACAATACACACAGGGACTGGTATTCTCTATAATACACACAGGGACTGGTATTCTCTGTAATACACACAGAGCTTACTGTTCTCTATAACACACACAGGGAATGCTATTCTCTACTATACACACAGGGACTGCTATTCTCTACAATACACACAGGGACTGCTATTCTCTACAATACGCACAGGGACAGTTATTCTCTATAATACACACAGGGACTGCTATTCTCTATAATACGCACAGGGACTGGTATTCTCTACAATACACTCAGGGACTGCTATTATCTACAATACACACAGGGACTGCGATTTTCTATAATACACACAGAGCTTACTGTTCTCTATGATACACACAGGGAATGCTATTCTCTACAATACACACAGGGACTGCTATTCTCTACAATACGCACAGGGACTGCTATTCTCTATAATACACACAGAGCTTACTGTTCTCTATAATACACACAGGGAATGCTATTCTCTACAATACACACAGGGACTGCTATTCTCTACAATACACACAGGAACTGCTATTCTCTACAATACACACAGGGACTGGTATTCTCTACAATACACACAGGGACTGGTATTCTCTACAATACACAGAGGGACTGCTATTCTCTACTATACACACAGGAACTGCTATTCTCTACAATACACACAGGGACTGGTATTCTCTACAATACACACAGGGAGTGGTATTCTCTACAATACACACAGGGACTGCTATTCTCTACTATACACACAGGAACTGCTATTCTCTACATTACACACAGGGACTGCTATTCTCTACAATACACACAGGGACCGCGATTTTCTAGAATACAATTAGGTACGGCTATTCTCTACAATACACACAGGGACTGCTATTCTCTAAAATACACACAGGGACTGCTATTCTCTACAATACACACAGGGACTGCTATTCTCTAGAATACACACAGGGACTGCTATTCACTATAATACACTCAGGGACTGCTATTCTCTAAAATACACACAGGGACTGCTATTCTCTAAAATACACACGCGGACTGCTATTCTCTACAATACACTCAGGGACTGCTATTCTCTAAAATACACACAGGGACTGCTATTCTCTAAAATACACACAGGGACTGCTATTCTCTACAATACACACAGGGACTGCTATTCTCTACAATACACACAGGGACTGGTAATCTCTACAATACACACAGGGACTGCTATTCTCTATAATACACACAGGGACTGGTATTCTCTATAATATACTCAGGGACTGCTATTCTCTACAATACACACAGGGACTGGTATTCTCTATAATACACACAGGGACTGCAATTCTCTTTAATACACACAGGGAAAACTGTTCCCTGTAATACACACAGGGACTGCTATTCTCGACAATACACACAGGGACTGCTATTCTCTACAATACACACAGGGACTGCTATTCTGTACAATACACACAGGGACTGCTATTCTCTATAATACACACAGGGACTGCTATTCACTACAATACACACAGGGACTGCTATTCTCTATAATACACACAGGTACTGCTATTCTCTACAATACACACAGGGACTGCTATTCTCTATAATACACACAGGTACTGCTATTCTCTACAATACACACAGGGACTGCTATTCTCGACAATACACACAGGACTGCTATTCTGTACAATACACACAGGGACTGGTATTCTCTACAATACACACAGGGACTGCTATTCACTACAATACACACAGGGACTGCTATTCTCTATAATACACACAGGGACTGCTATTCTCGACAATACACACAGGGACTGCTATTCTCTACAATACACACAGGGACTGGTATTCTCTACAATACACACAGGGACTGCTATTCTCTACAATACACACAGGGACTGCTATTCTCTACAATACACACGGGGACTGGTATTCTCTACAATACACACAGGGACTGCTATTCTCTATAATACACACAGGGACTGGTATTCTCTGCAATATACTCAGGGACTGCTATTCTCTACAATACACACAGGGACTGCTATTCTCTATAATACACACAGGGACTGGTATTCTCTCCAATACACACAGGGACTGGTATTCACTGCAATACACACAGGGACTGCGATTTTCTAAAATACAACTAGGGACTGGTATTCTTTGTAATACAGACAGGGACTGCCATTTTCTATAATACACACAGGGACTGCTATCCTCCACAATACACACAGGGAATGGTATTCTCTATAATACACACAGGGGCTGCTATTCTCTGGAATACACACAGAGACTGGTATTCTCTACAATACACACAGGGACTGCTATTCTCTCCAATCCACACAGGTACTGCTATTCACTACAATACACACAGGGACTGCTATTCTCTGGAATACACACAGAGACTGGTATTCTCTACAATACACACAGGGACTGCTATTCTCTACAATACACACAGGGACTGCTATTTTGTACAATACACACAGGTACTGCTATTCACTACAATACACAAAGGGACTGCTATTCTCGACAATACACACAGGGACTGCTATTCTCTGGAATACTCACAGAGACTGGTATTCTCTACAATACACACAGGTACTGCTATTCACTACAATACACACAGGGACTGCTATTCTCTACAATACACACAGGGACTGCTATTCTCTACAATACACACAGGGACTGCTATTCTCGACAATACAAACAGGGACTGCTATTCTCGACAATACACACAGGGACTGCTATTCTCTACAATACACACAGGGACTGCTGTTCACTACAATACACACAGGGACTGCTATTCTCTATAATACACACAGGGACTGCTATTCTCTACAATGCACACAGGGACTGCTATTCTCTACAATACACACAGGTACTGCTATTCACGACAATACACACAGGGACTGCTATTCTCTATAATACACACAGGGACTGCTATTCTCTACAATACACACAGGGACTGCTATTCTCGACAATACACACAGGACTGCTATTCTGTACAATACACACAGGGACTGCTAATCTCTATAATACACACAGGGACTGCTATTCCCTACAATACACACAGGGACTGCTATTCTCTATAATACACACAGGGACTGGTATTCTCTACAATACACACAGGGACTGCTATTCTCTACAATACACACAGGGACTGCTATTCCCTACAATACACACAGGGACTGCTATTCCCTACAATACACACAAGGACTGCTATTCTCGACAATACACACAGGGACTGCTATTCTCTGGAATACACACAGAGACTGGTATTCTCTATAATACACGCAGGGACTGGTATTCTCTACAATACGCACAGGGACTGCTATTCTCTACAATACACACAGGGACTGCTATTTCCTACAATACACACAAGTACTGCTATTCTCTACAATACACACAGGGACTGCTATTCTCTACAATACACACAGGGACTGCTATTCTCTACAATACACACAGGGACTGCTATTCTCTACAATACACACAGGGACTGCTATTCTCTACAATACACACAGGGACTGGTATTCTCTACAATACACACAGGGACTGGTATTCTCTACAATACATACAGGGACTGCTATTTTCTATAATACACACAGGGACTGGTATTCTCTACAATACACACAGGGACTGCTATTCTCTACAATACACACAGGGACTGCTATTCTCTACAATACACACAGGGACTGGTATTCTCTCCAATATACTCAGGGACTGCTATTCTCTACAATACACACAGGGACTGCTATTCTCTACAATACACACAGGGACTGCTGTTGTCTACAATACACACAGGGACTGGTATTCTCTACAATATACTCAGGGACTGCTATTCTCTACAATACACACAGGGACTGCTATTCTCTACAATACACACAGGGACTGCTATTGTCTACAATACACACAGGGACTGGTATTCTCTACAATACACACAGGGACTGGTATTCTCTATAATACACACAGGGACTGGTATTCTCTATCATACACACAGGGACTGCTATTCTCTACAATGCACTCAGGGACTGCTATTCTCTACAATACACACAGGGACTGGTATTCTCTGCAATACACACAGGGACTGCTCTTCTCTACAATAAAAAAAGGGACTGCTATTCTCTACAGTACACACAGGGACTGCTATTCTCTACAATAGACACAGGGACTGCTATTCTCTACAATACACACAGGGTCTGATATTCTCTGGAATACACACGGGGACTGCTATTCTCTGGAATACACACAGGGACTGCTATTCTCTACAATACACACAGGGTCTGATATTCTCTGGAATACACACAGGGACTGCTATTCTCTATAATATACACAGGGACTGGTATTCTCTACAATACACACAGGGACTGGTATTCTCTATAATACACACAGTGACTGGTATTCTCTGGAATACACACAGGGACTGATATTCACTGGAATACACACAGGGTCTGATATTCTCTATTGTACAGACAGGGACTGCTATTCTCTATAATATACACAGAGACTGCTATTCACTACAATACACACAGGGACTGCTTTTCTCTCCAATACACACGGGGACTGCTATTCTCTACAATATACACAGGGACTGCTATTCTCCACAATATACACAGGGAATGCTATTCTCTGCAATACACTCAGGGACTGCTATTCTCTACAATACACCCAGGGACTGCTATTCTCTATAATGCACAGAGTGACTGCTATTCTCTATAATGCACAGAGGGACTGCTATTCTCTACAATACACACAGGGACTGCTACTCTCTTTCATGCACAGAGGGACTGCTATTCTCTATAATGCACAGAGGGACTGCTATTCTCTATGATGCACAGAGGGACTGCTATTCTGTACAATACACACAGGGACTGGTATTCTCTATAATGCACAGAGGGACTGCTATTCTCTACAATACACACAGGGACTGCCATTTTCTATAAAACCCACAGGGGCTGCTATTTTCTGCAATACACACAGGGACTGCTATTCTCTACAATATACACAGTTACTGCTATTCTCTACAATATACACAGGGACTGCTATTCTCTACAATACACCCAGGGACTGCTATTCTCTATAATGCACAGAGGGACTGCTATTCTCTACAATACACACAGGGACTGCTGCTCTCTATAATACAAACAGGGACTGCTATTTTCTACAAATACAAAAAGGGACTGCTATTCTCTACAATACACACAGGGACTGCCAATTTCTATAATACCCACAGGGACTGCTATTTTCTGCAATACACACAGGGACTGCTATTCTCTACAATATACACAGTTACTGCTATTCTCTTCAATATACACAGGGACTGCTATTTTCTGCAATACACACAGGGACTGCTATTCTCTATAATACACACAGGGACTGCTATTCTCTACAATATACACAGTTACTGCTATTCTCTATAATACACACAGGGACTGCTATTCTCTACAATATACACAGTTACTGCTATTCTCTTCAATATACACAGTTACTGCTATTCTCTACAATACACACAGGGACTGATATTCTCTACAATACACACAGAGCTTACTGTTCCCTCTAATACACACAGGGACTGGTATTCAATCTAATACACACAGGGACTGGTATTCACTCTAATACACACAGGGACTACTATTCTCTACAATACACACAGGGACTGCTATTCTCTACAATACACACAGGGACTGCTATTTTCTACAATACAAAAAGGGACTGCTATTCTCTACAATACACACAGGGACTGCCAATTTCTATAATACCCACAGGGACTGCTATTTTCTGCAATACACACAGGGACTGCTATTCTCTACAATATACACAGTTACTGCTATTCTCTTCAATATACACAGGGACTGCTATTTTCTGCAATACACACAGGGACTGCTATTCTCTATAATACACACAGGGACTGCTATTCTCTACAATATACACAGTTACTGCTATTCTCTATAATACACACAGGGACTGCTATTCTCTACAATATACACAGTTACTGCTATTCTCTTCAATATACACAGTTACTGCTATTCTCTACAATACACACAGGGACTGATATTCTCTACAATACACACAGAGCTTACTGTTCCCTCTAATACACACATGGACTGGTATTCAATCTAATACACACAGGGACTGGTATTCACTCTAATACACACAGGGACTACTATTCTCTACAATACACACAGGGACTGCTATTTTCTACAATACACACAGGGACTGCTATTCTCTGCAATACACACAGTGACTGGAATTCTCGACAATACGCACAGGGACTGCTATTCTCTACAATACACACAGGGACTGCTATTCTCTACAATACACACAGGGACTGCTATTCTCTATAATACACACAGGGACTGCCATTTTCTCTAATACACACAGGGACTGCTATTCTCTACAATACACACAGGGATTACTGTTCCCTGTAATACACACAGAGACTGGTATTCACTATAATATACACAGGAACTGCTATTCTCTACAATACACACAGGGACTGGTATTCACTATAATATACACAGGAACTGGTATTCTCTACAATACACACAGGGACCACTATTTTCTATAATACACACAGGAACTGCTCTTCTCTCTGATATACACAGGCACTGCTATTCACTACAATACACACAGGGACTGCTATTCTTTATACTTCACAAAGGGACTGCTATTCTCAACAATATACACAGGGTCTGATATTCTCTGGAATACTCACAGGGACTGGTATTCTCTGGAATACACACGGGGACTGCTATTCTCTACAATACGCACAGGGACTGGTATTCTCTACAATACACACAGGGACTGCTATTCTGTACAATACACACAGGGACTGCTATTCTCTATAATACACACAGGGACTGGTATTCTCTACAATACACACAGGGACTGCTATTCTTTATACTTCACACAGGGACTGCTATTCTCTACAATACACACAGGGTCTGGTATTCTCTGGAATACACACAGGGACTGGTATTCTCTGGAATACACACAGGGACTGATATTCACTGGAATACACACAGGGACTGATATTCACTCTAATACAGATAGGGACTGCTATTCTCTACAATACACACAGGGACTGCTATTCTCTACAATACACTCAGGGACTGGTATTCTCTACAATACACTCAGGGACTGCTATTCTCTATGATATACACAGGGACTGGTATTCTCTACAATACACACAGGGACTGGTATTCTCTATAATACACACAGTGACTGGTATTCTCTGGAATACACACAGGGACTGATATTCACTGGAATACACACAGGGTCTGATATTCTCTATTGTACAGACAGGGACTGCTATTCTCCATAATACACACAGGGACTGCTATTCTCTACAATTCACACAGGGACTGCTATTCTCTACAATTCACACAGGGACTACTATTCTCTACAATACACACAGGGACTGCTATTCTCTACAATACACACAGGGACTGCTATTCTCTACAATACACACAGGGACTGCTATTCTCTACAATACACACAGGGACTGCTATTCTCTACAATACACACAGGGACTGCTATTCTCTACAATACACACAGGGACTGCTATTCTCTACAATACACACAGGGACTGCTATTCTCTACAATACACACAGGGACTGGTATTCTCTACAATACACACAGGGACTGCTATTCTCTACAATACACACAGGGACTGCTATTCTCTACAATACACACAGGGACTGCTTTTCTCTACAATACACACGGGGACTGCTATTCTTTACAATATATACAGGGACTGCTATTCTCCACAATATACACAGGGAATGCTATTCTCTGCAATACACTCAGTGACTGCTATTCTCTACAATACACCCCGGGACTGCTATTCTCTATAATGCACAGAGTGACTGCTATTCTCTATGATGCACAGAGGGACTGCTATTCTCTACAATACACACAGGGACTGCTATTCTCTACAATACACCCCGGGACTGCTATTCTCTATAATGCACAGAGTGACTGCTATTCTCTATGATGCACAGAGGGACTGCTATTCTCTACAATACACACAGGGACTGCTATTCTGTACAATACAGACAGGGACTGCTATTCTCTATAATGCACAAAGGGACTGCTATTCTCTACAATACACACAGGGACTGGTATTCTCTACAATACACACAGGGACTGCTATTTGCTATAATACACACAGGGACTGGTATTCTCTACAATATACTCAGGGACTGCTATTCTCTACAATACACACAGGGACTGCTATTCTCTACAATACACACAGGGACTGCTATTGTCTACAATACACACAGGGACTGGTATTCTCTACAATACACACAGGGACTGGTATTCTCTATAATACACACAGGGACTGGTATTCTCTATCATACACACAGGGACTGCTATTCTCTACAATGCACTCAGGGACTGCTATTCTCTACAATACACACAGGGACTGGTATTCTCTGCAATACACACAGGGACTGCTCTTCTCTACAATAAAAAAAGGGACTGCTATTCTCTACAGTACACACAGGGACTGCTATTCTCTACAATAGACACAGGGACTGCTATTCTCTACAATACACACAGGGTCTGATATTCTCTGGAATACACACGGGGACTGCTATTCTCTGGAATACACACAGGGACTGCTATTCTCTACAATACACACAGTGACTGGTATTCTCTGGAATACACACAGGGACTGATATTCACTGGAATACACACAGGGTCTGATATTCTCTATTGTACAGACAGGGACTGCTATTCTCTATAATATACACAGAGACTGCTATTCACTACAATACACACAGGGACTGCTTTTCTCTACAATACACACGGGGACTGCTATTCTCTACAATATACACAGGGACTGCTATTCTCCACAATATACACAGGGAATGCTATTCTCTGCAATACACTCAGGGACTGCTATTCTCTACAATACACCCAGGGACTGCTATTCTCTATAATGCACAGAGTGACTGCTATTCTCTATGATGCACAGAGGGACTGCTATTCTCTACAATACACACAGGGACTGCGACTCTCTTTCATGCACAGAGGGACTGCTATTCTCTATAATGCACAGAGGGACTGCTATTCTCTATGATGCACAGAGGGACTGCTATTCTGTACAATACACACAGGGACTGGTATTCTCTATAATGCACAGAGGGACTGCTATTCTCTACAATACACACAGGGACTGCCATTTTCTATAATACCCACAGGGGCTGCTATTTTCTGCAATACACACAGGGACTGCTATTCTCTACAATATACACAGTTACTGCTATTCTCTACAATATACACAGGGACTGCTATTCTCTACAATATACACAGGGACTGCTATTCTCTACAATACACCCAGGGACTGCTATTCTCTATAATGCACAGAGGGACTGCTATTCTCTACAATACACACAGGGACTGCTGCTCTCTATAATACAAACAGGGACTGCTATTTTCTACAATACAAAAAGGGACTGCTATTCTCTACAATACACACAGGGACTGCCAATTTCTATAATACCCACAGGGACTGCTATTTTCTGCAATACACACAGGGACTGCTATTCTCTACAATATACACAGTTACTGCTATTCTCTTCAATATACACAGGGACTGCTATTTTCTGCAATACACACAGGGACTGCTATTCTCTATAATACACACAGGGACTGCTATTCTCTACAATATACACAGTTACTGCTATTCTCTATAATACACACAGGGACTGCTATTCTCTACAATATACACAGTTACTGCTATTCTCTTCAATATACACAGTTACTGCTATTCTCTACAATACACACAGGGACTGATATTCTCTACAATACACACAGAGCTTACTGTTCCCTCTAATACACACAGGGACTGGTATTCAATCTAATACACACAGGGACTGGTATTCACTCTAATACACACAGGGACTACTATTCTCTACAATACACACAGGGACTGCTATTTTCTACAATACACACAGGGACTGCTATTCTCTGCAATACACACAGTGACTGGAATTCTCGACAATACGCACAGGGACTGCTATTCTCTATAATACACACAGGGACTGCCATTTTCTCTAATACACACAGGGACTGCTATTCTCTACAATACACACAGGGATTACTGTTCCCTGTAATACACACAGAGACTGGTATTCACTATAATATACACAGGAACTGCTAAATCTCTACAATACACACAGGGACTGGTATTCACTATAATATACACAGGAACTGGTATTCTCTACAATACACACAGGGACCACTATTTTCTATAATACACACAGGAACTGCTCTTCTCTCTGATATACACAGGCACTGCTATTCACTACAATACACACAGGGACTGCTATTCTTTATACTTCACAAAGGGACTGCTATTCTCAACAATATACACAGGGTCTGATATTCTCTGGAATACTCACAGGGACTGGTATTCTCTGGAATACACACAGGGACTGCTATTCTCTACAATACGCACAGGGACTGGTATTCTCTACAATACACACAGGGACTGCTATTCTGTACAATACACACAGGGACTGCTATTCTCTATAATACACACAGGGAAAGGTATTCTCTTCAATACGCACAGGGACTGGTATTCTCTACAATACACACAGGGACTGGTATTCTCTCTGATATACAAATGCACTGCTGTTCTCTATAATATACACATGGACTGCTATTCTCTACAATACACACAGGGACTGCTATTCTTTATACTTCACACAGGGACTGCTATTCTCTACAATACACACAGGGTCTGGTATTCTCTGGAATACACACAGGGACTGGTATTCTCTGGAATACACACAGGGACTGGTATTCTCTGGAATACACACAGGGACTGGTATTCTCTGGAATACACACAGGGACTGATATTCACTGGAATACACACAGGGACTGATATTCACTCTAATACAGATAGGGACTGCTATTCTCTACAATACACACAGGGACTGCTATTCTCTACAATACACTCAGGGACTGGTATTCTCTACAATACACTCAGGGACTGGTATTCTCTACAATACACACAGGGACTGCTATTCTCTACAATACACACAGGGACTGCTATTCTCTACAATACACACAGGGACTGTTATTCTCTACAGTACACTCAGGGACTGCTATTCTCTACAATACAGACAGGGACTGCTATTCTCTACAATACACTCAGGGACTGCTATTCTCGACAATACACACAGGGACTGCTATTCTCTACAATACACACAGGGACTGCTATTCTCTACAATACACACAGGGACTGGTAATCTCTACAATACACACAGGGACTGCTATTCTTTATAATACACACAGGGACTGGTATTCTCTATAATATACTCAGGGACTGCTATTCTCTACAATACACACAGGGAAAACTGTTCCCTGTAATACACACAGGGACTGGTATTCTCTACAATACACACAGGGACTGCTATTCTCGACAATACACACAGGGACTGATATTCTGTACAATACACACAGGGACTGCTATTCTCGACAATACACACAGGGACTGCTATTCTCTACAATACACACAGGGACTGCTATTCTGTACAATACACACAGGGACTGCTATTCTGTACAATACACACAGGGACTGCTATTCTCTACAATACACACAGGGACTGCTATTCACTACAATACACACAGGGACTGCTATTCTCTATAATACACACAGGGACTGCTATTCTCGACAATACACACAGGGACTGCTATTCTCTACAATACACACAGGGACTGCTATTCTCTACAATACACACAGGGACTGCTATTCTCTACAATACACACGGGGACTGGTATTCTCTACAATACACACAGGGACTGCTATTCTCTATAATACACACAGGGACTGGTTTTCCCTACAATATACTCAGGGACTGCTATTCTCTACAATACACACAGGGACTGCTATTCTCTATAATACACACAGGGACTGGTATTCTCTCCAATACACACAGGGACTGGTATTCACTGCAATACACACAGGGACTGCGATTTTCTACAATACAATTAGGGACTGCTATTCTCTATAATACACACAGGGACTGCCATTTTCTATAATACACACAGGGACTGCTATCCTCCACAATACACACAGGGAATGGTATTCTCTATAATACACACAGGGGCTGCTATTCTCTGGAATACACACAGAGACTGGTATTCTCTATAATACACACAGGTACTGCTATTCACTACAATACACACAGGGACTGCTATTCTCTACAATACACACAGGGACTGCTATTCTCTACAATACACACAGGTACTGCTATTCACTACAATACACACAGGGACTGCTATTCTCTATAATACACACAGGGACTGGTATTCTCTATAATACACACAGGGACTGCTATTCTCGACAATACACACAGGTACTGCTATTCAGTACAATACACACAGGGACTGCTATTCTCTACAATACACACAGGTACTGCTATTCACTACAATACACACAGGGACTGCTAATCTCTACAATACACACAGGGACTGCTATTCTCGACAATACACACAGGGACTGCTATTCTCTGGAATACACACAGAGACTGGTATTCTCTACAATACACACAGGGACTGCTATTCTCTACAATACACACAGGGACTGCTATTTTGTACAATACACACAGGTACTGCTATTCACTACAATACACAAAGGGACTGCTATTCTCTACAATACACACAGGGACTGCTATTCTCTACAATACACACAGGGACTGCTATTCTCTGGAATACTCACAGAGACTGGTATTCTCTACAATACACACAGGTACTGCTATTCACTACAATACACACAGGGACTGCTATTCTCTACAATACACACAGGGACTGCTATTCTCTACAATACACACAGGGACTGCTATTCTCTACAATACACACAGGTACTGCTATTCACTACAATACACACAGGGACTGCTATTCTCTATAATACACACAGGGACTGCTATTCTCTATAATACACACAGGGACTGCTATTCTCTACAATACACACAGGGACTGCTATTCACTACAATACACACAGGGACTGCTATTCCCTATAATACACACAGGGACTGGTATTCTCTACAATACACACAGGGACTGCTATTCTCTACAATACACACAGGGACTGCTATTCTCTACAATACATACGGGGACTGCTATTCCCTACAATACACACAAGGACTGCTATTCTCGACAATACACACAGGGACTGCTATTCTCTGGAATACACACAGAGACTGGTATTCTCTATAATACACGCAGGGACTGGTATTCTCTACAATACACACAGGGACTGCTATTGTCTACAATACACACAGGGACTGCTATTCTCTACAATACACACAGGGACTGCTATTCTCTACAATACACACAGGGACTGCTATTCTCTACAATACACACAGGGACTGCTATTCTCTACAATACACACAGGGACTGGTATTCTCTACAATACACACAGGGACTGCTATTCTCTATATTACACACAGTGACTGGTATTCTCTATAATACAGAGAGGGACTGGTATTCTCTACAATACACACAGGGACTGCTATTCTCTATATTACACACAGTGACTGGTATTCTCTACAATACACACAGGGACTGGTATTCACTACAATATACACAGGGACTGCTATTCTCTTCAATACATACAGGGACTGCTATTCTCTATAATACACACAGAGCTTACTGTTCCCTGTAATACACACAGGGACTGGTATTCTCTATAATACACACAGGGACTGGTATTCTCTATCATACACACAGGGACTGCTATTCTCTACAATACACACAGGGACTGCTATTCTCTACAATACACACAGGGACTGGTATTCTCTGCAATACACACAGGGACTGCTCTTCTCTACAATAAAAAAAGGGACTGCTATTCTCTCCAGTACATACAGGGACTGCTATTCTCTACAATACACACAGGGACTGGTATTCTCTACAATACACACAGGGTCTGATATTCTCTGGAATACACACAGGGACTGGTATTCTCTGGAATACACACAGGGACTGGTATTCTCGACAATACACACAGGGACTGTTATTCTCTCTGATATACACAGGCACTGCTGTTCTGTATAATAAACACATGGACTGCTATTCTCGACAATACACACAGGGACTGCTATTCTCTACAATACACACAGGGTCTGATATTCTCTGGAATACACACAGGGACTGCTATTCTCTATAATATACACAGGGACTGGTATTCTCTACAATACACACAGGGACTGGTATTCTCTATAATACACACAGTGACTGGTATTCTCTGGAATACACACAGGGACTGATATTCACTGGAATACACACAGGGTCTGATATTCTCTATTGTACAGACAGGGACTGCTATTCTCCATAATACACACAGGGACTGCTATTCTCTACAATTCACACAGGGACTGCTATTCTCTACAATACACACAGGGACTGCTCTTCTCTAAAATACCCACAGGGACTGCTATTCTCTATAATATACACAGAGACTGCTATTCACTACAATACACACAGGGACTGCTTTTCTCTACAATACACACGGGGACTGCTATTCTCTACAATATATACAGGGACTGCTATTCTCCACAATATACACAGGGAATGCTATTCTCTGCAATACACTCAGGGACTGCTATTCTCTACAATACACCCAGGGACTGCTATTCTCTATAATGCACAGAGTGACTGCTATTCTCTATGATGCACAGAGGGACTGCTATTCTCTACAATACACACAGGGACTGCTACTCTCTTTCATGCACAGAGGGACTGCTATTCTCTATAATGCACAGAGGGACTGCTATTCTCTATGATGCACAGAGGGACTGCTATTCTGTACAATACACACAGGGACTGCTATTCTCTATAATGCACAAAGGGACTGCTATTCTCTACAATACACACAGGGACTGGTATTCTCTACAATACACACAGGGACTGCTATTTTCTATAATACACACAGGGACTGGTATTCTCTACAATATACTCAGGGACTGCTATTCTCTACAATACACACAGGGACTGCTATTCTCTACAATACACACAGGGACTGCTATTGTCTATAATACACACAGGGACTGGTATTCTCTACAATACACACAGGGACTGGTATTCTCTATAATACACACAGGGACTGGTATTCTCTACAATATACTCAGGCACTGCTATTCTCTACAATACACACAGGGACTGCTATTCTCTATATTACACACAGTGACTGGTATTCTCTACAATACACACAGGGACTGGTATTCACTACAATACACACAGGGACTGCTATTCTCTACAATACACACAGGGACGGGCATTCACTATAATATACACCGGGACTGCTATTCTCTTCAATACATACAGGGACTGCTATTCTCTATAATACACACAGAGCTTACTGTTCCCTGTAATACACACATGGACTGGTATTCTCTATAATACACACAGGGACTGGTATTCTCTATCATACACACAGGGACTGCTATTCTCTACAATGCACTCAGGGACTGCTATTCTCTACAATACACACAGGGACTGGTATTCTCTGCAATACACACAGGGACTGCTCTTCTCTACAATAAAAAAAAGGACTGCTATTCTCTACAGTACACACAGGGACTGCTATTCTCTACAATACACACAGGGACTGGTATTCTCTACAATACACACAGGGTCTGATATTCTCTGGAATACACACGGGGACTGGTATTCTCTGGAATACACACAGGGACTGGTATTCTCTGGAATACACACAGGGACTGGTATTCTCGACAATACACACAGGGACTGTTATTCTCTCTGATATACACAGGCACTGCTGTTCTGTATAATAAACACATGGACTGCTATTCTCGACAATACACACAGGGACTGCTATTCTCGACAATACACACAGGGACTGCTATTCTCTACAATACACACAGGGTCTGATATTCTCTGGAATACACACAGGGACTGCTATTCTCTATAATATACACAGGGACTGGTATTCTCTACAATACACACAGGGACTGGTATTCTCTATAATACACACAGTGACTGGTATTCTCTGGAATACACACAGGGACTGATATTCACTGGAATACACACAGGGTCTGATATTCTCTATTGTACAGACAGGGACTGCTATTCTCCATAATACACACAGGGACTGCTATTCTCTACAATTCACACAGGGACTGCTATTCTCTACAATACACACAGGGACTGCTCTTCTCTAAAATACCCACAGGGACTGCTATTCTCTATAATATACACAGAGACTGCTATTCACTACAATACACACAGGGACTGCTTTTCTCTACAATACACACGGGGACTGCTATTCTCTACAATATACACAGGGACTGCTATTCTCCACAATATACACAGGGAATGCTATTCTCTGCAATACACTCAGGGACTGCTATTCTCTACAATACACCCAGGGACTGCTATTCTCTATAATGCACAGAGTGACTGCTATTCTCTATGATGCACAGAGGGACTGCTATTCTCTACAATACACACAGGGACTGCTACTCTCTTTCATGCACAGAGGGACTGCTATTCTCTATAATGCACAGAGGGACTGCTATTCTCTATGATGCACAGAGGGACTGCTATTCTGTACAATACACACAGGGACTGCTATTCTCTATAATGCACAAAGGGACTGCTATTCTCTACAATACACACAGGGACTGGTATTCTCTACAATACACACAGGGACTGCTATTTTCTATAATACACACAGGGACTGGTATTCTCTACAATATACTCAGGGACTGCTATTCTCTACAATACACACAGGGACTGCTATTCTCTACAATACACACAGGGACTGCTATTGTCTATAATACACACAGGGACTGGTATTCTCTACAATACACACAGGGACTGGTATTCTCTATAATACACACAGGGACTGGTATTCTCTACAATATACTCAGGCACTGCTATTCTCTACAATACACACAGGGACTGCTATTCTCTATATTACACACAGTGACTGGTATTCTCTACAATACACACAGGGACTGGTATTCACTACAATACACACAGGGACTGCTATTCTCTACAATACACACAGGGACGGGCATTCACTATAATATACACCGGGACTGCTATTCTCTTCAATACATACAGGGACTGCTATTCTCTATAATACACACAGGGACTGCTATTGTCTATAATACACACAGGGACTGGTATTCTCTACAATACACACAGGGACTGGTATTCTCTGCAATACACACAGGGACTGGTATTCTCTATCATACACACAGGGACTGCTATTCTCTACAATGCACTCAGGGACTGCTATTCTCTACAATACACACAGGGACTGGTATTCTCTGCAATACACACAGGGACTGCTCTTCTCTACAATAAAAAAAGGGACTGCTATTCTCTACAGTACACACAGGGACTGCTATTCTCTACAATACACACAGGGACTGGTATTCTCTACAATACACACAGGGTCTGATATTCTCTGGAATACACACGGGGACTGGTATTCTCTGGAATACACACAGGGACTGGTATTCTCTGGAATACACACAGGGACTGGTATTCTCTGGAATACACACAGGGACTGGTATTCTCGACAATACACACAGGGACTGTTATTCTCTCTGATATACACAGGCACTGCTGTTCTGTATAATAAACACATGGACTGCTATTCTCGACAATACACACAGGGACTGCTATTCTCTACAATACACACAGGGTCTGATATTCTCTGGAATACACACAGGGACTGCTATTCTCTATAATATACACAGGGACTGGTATTCTCTACAATACACACAGGGACTGGTATTCTCTATAATACACACAGTGACTGGTATTCTCTGGAATACACACAGGGACTGATATTCACTGGAATACACACAGGGTCTGATATTCTCTATTGTACAGACAGGGACTGCTATTCTCCATAATACACACAGGGACTGCTATTCTCTACAATTCACACAGGGACTGCTATTCTCTACAATACACACAGGGACTGCTATTCTCTACAATGCACTCAGGGACTGCTATTCTCTACAATACACACAGGGACTGGTATTCTCTGCAATACACACAGGGACTGCTCTTCTCTACAATAAAAAAAGGGACTGCTATTCTCTACAGTACACACAGGGACTGCTATTCTCTACAATACACACAGGGACTGGTATTCTCTACAATACACACAGGGTCTGATATTCTCTGGAATACACACGGGGACTGGCATTCTCTGGAATACACACAGGGACTGCTATTCTCGACAATACACACAGGGACTGGTATTCTCTACAATACACACAGGGACTGGTATTCTCTACAATTCACACAGGGACTGCTATTCTCTACAATACACACAGGGACTGCTATTCTCTACAATACACACAGGGACTGCTATTCTCTACAATACACACAGGGACTGCTATTCTCTACAATACACACAGGGACTGGTATTCTCTACAATTCACACAGGGACTGCTATTCTCTACAATACACACAGGGACTGCTATTCACTACAATACACACAGGGACTGCTATTCTCTACAATTCACACAGGGACTGCTATTCTCTACAATACACACAGGGACTGCTATTCTCTACAATACACACAGGGACTGCTCTTCTCTAAAATACCCACAGGGACTGCTATTCTCTATAATATACACAGAGACTGCTATTCACTACAATACACACAGGGACTGCTTTTCTCTACAATACACACGGGGACTGCTATTCTCTACAATATACACAGGGACTGCTATTCTCCACAATATACACAGGGAATGCTATTCTCTGCAATACACTCAGGGACTGCTATTCTCTACAATACACCCAGGGACTGCTATTCTCTACAATATACCCAGGGACTGCTATTCTCTATAATGCACAGAGTGACTGCTATTCTCTATGATGCACAGAGGGACTGCTATTCTCTACAATACACACAGGGACTGCTACTCTCTTTCATGCACAGAGGGACTGCTATTCTCTATAATGCACAGAGGGACTGCTATTCTCTATGATGCACAGAGGGACTGCTATTCTCTATGATGCACAGAGGGACTGCTATTCTGTACAATACACACAGGGACTGCTATTCTCTATAATGCACAGAGGGACTGCTATTCTCTACAATACACACAGGGACTACCATTTTCTATAATACCCACAGGGGCTGCTATTTTCTGCAATACACACATGGACTGCTATTCCCTATAATACACACAGGGACTGCTATTCTCTACAATATACACAGTTACTGCTATTCTCTACAATATACACAGGAACTGCTATTCTCTACAATACACCCAGGGACTGCTATTCTCTATAATGCACAGAGGGACTGCTATTCTCGACAATACGCACAGGGACTGCTGCTCTCTATAATACACACAGGGACTGCTATTTTCTACAATACAAAAAGGGACTGCTATTCTCTACAATACACACAGGGACTGCTATTCTCTATAATACACACAGGGACTGCTATTCTCTACAATATACACAGTTACTGCTATTCTCTTCAATATACACAGGGACTGCTATTTTCTGCAATACACACAGGGACTGCTATTCTCTATAATATACACAGGGACTGCTATTCTCTACAATATACACAGTTACTGCTATTCTCGATAATACACACAGGGACTGCTATTCTCTACAATATACACAGTTACTGCTATTCTCTTCAATATACACAGTTACTGCTATTCTCTACAATACACACAGGGACTGATATTCTCTACAATACACACAGAGCTTACTGTCCCCTCTAATACACACAGGGACTGGTATTCAATCTAATACACACAGGGACTGGTATTCACTCTAATACACACAGGGACTACTATTCTCTACAATACACACAGGGACTGCTATTCTCTACAATACACACAGGGACTGCTATTTTCTACAATACACACAGGGACTGCTATTCTCTGCAATACACACAGTGACTGGAATTCTCGACAATACGCACAGGGACTGCTATTCTCTATAATACACACAGGGACTGCCATTTTCTCTAATACACACAGGGACTGCTATTCTCTACAATACACACAGGGACTGCTATTCTCTATAATACATAGGGACTGCTATTCTCTATAATACACACAGGGATTACTGTTCTCTATAATACACACAGGGATTACTGTTCCCTGTAATACACACAGAGACTGGTATTCACTATAATATACACAGGAACTGCTATTCTCTACAATACACACAGGGACTGGTATTCACTATAATATACACAGGAACTGGTATTCTCTACAATACACACAGGGACCACTATTTTCTATAATACACACAGGAACTGCTCTTCTCTCTGATATACACAGGCACTGCTATTCACTACAATACACACAGGGACTGCTATTCTTTATACTTCACAAAGGGACTGCTATTCTCAACAATACACACAGGGTCTGATATTCTCTGGAATACTCACAGGGACTGGTATTCTCTGGAATACACACGGGGACTGCTATTCTCTACAATACGCACAGGGACTGGTATTCTCTACAATACACACAGGGACTGGTATTCTCTCTGATATACAAATGCACTGCTGTTCTCTATAATATACACATGGACTGCTATTCTCTACAATACACACAGGGACTGCTATTCTTTATACTTCACACAGGGACTGCTATTCTCTACAATACACACAGAGTCTGGTATTCTCTACAATACACACAGGGTCTGGTATTCTCTGGAATACACACAGGGACTGGTATTCTCTGGAATACACACAGGGACTGGTATTCACTGGAATACACACAGGGACTGATATTCACTGGAATACACACAGGGACTGATATTCACTCTAATACAGATAGGGACTGCTATTCTCTACAATACACACAGGGACTGCTATTCTCTACAATACACTCAGGGACTGGTATTCTCTACAATACACTCAGGGACTGGTATTCTCTACAATACACTCAGGGACTGGTATTCTCTACAATACACACAGGGACTGCTATTCTCTACAATACACACAGGGACTGTTATTCTCTACAGTACACTCAGGGACTGCTATTCTCTACAATACAGACAGGGACTGCTATTCTCTACAATACAGACAGGGACTGCTATTCTCTACAATACACACAGGGACTGCTATTCTCTACAATACACACAGGGACTGCTATTCTCTACAATACACACAGGGACTGCTATTCTCTACAATACACACAGGGACTGGTATTCTCTACAATACGCACAGGGACTGCTATTCTCTACAATACACCCAGGGACTGCTATTCTCTATAATGCACAGAGGGACTGCTATTCTCTATAATGTACACAGGGACTGCTATTCTCTATAATGTACACAGGGACTGCTATTCTCTATAATGTACACAGGGACTGCTATTCTCTATCATGCACAGAAGGACTGTTATTCTCTATAATGCACACAGGGACTGCTATTCTCTACAATACACACAGGGACTGCTATTCTCTGCAATACACTCAGGGACTGCTATTCTCTGCAATACACTCAGGGACTGCTATTCTCTGCAATACACACAGTTACTGCTATTCTCTATAATGCAGAGAGGGACTGCTATTCTCCACAATGCACCCAGGGACTGCTATTCTCTATAATGCACAGAGGGACTGCTATTCTCGATAATGTACACAGGGACTGCTATTCTCTATCATGCACAGAAGGACTGCTATTCTCTATAATACACACAGGGACTGCTATGCTCTGCAATACACTCAGGGACTGTTATTCTCTAGAATACACACAGGGACTGGTATTCTCTACAATACACACAGGGACTGTTATTCTCTAGAATACACACAGGGACTGGTATCCCTTGGAATACACACAGGGAGTGGTATTCTCTGCAATATACACAGTAATACATTCCTCTTGTTCGTATGGTGTTGGTTTCCCATGTGCCTTATTATTGATCTTCAGTGAGCAGACACTTCTGACGAAGGGTTCCTGCCTAGAAACATCGATATTCCAGCTCCTGAGATGCTGGCTGACCTGCTGTGCTTTTCCAGCACCACTCTCTCATCTGGACTCTGTGTAAATCTGTTTCCCTTGTTCCAACTTGCATGGTCCCAGTGAACGCCCGCTCCCTCAGCACTGACCCTCCGACAGTGTCCACTCCCTCAGCACTGACCCTCCGACAGCACCCACTCCCTCAGCACTGACCCTCCGACAGTGTCCACTCCCTCAGCACTGACCCTCCGACAGTGCCCACTCCCTCAGCACTGACCCTCCCACAGGGCCCACTCCCTCAGCACTGACCCTCCCACAGGGCCCACTCCCTCAACACTGACCCTCCGACAGCGCCCACCCCCTCAGCACTGACCCTCCGACAGCACCCACTCCCTCATCACTGACCCTCCCATAGCGCCCACTCCCTCAGCACTGACCCTCTGACAGCGCCCACCCCCTCAGCACTGACCCTCCGACAGCACCCACTCCCTCATCACTGACCCTCCCATAGCGCCCACTCCCTCAGCACTGACCCTCTGACAGCACCCACTCCCTCATCACTGACCCTCCCATAGCGCCCACTCCCTCAGCACTGACCCTCCCACAGCACCCGCTCCCTCAGCACTGACTCTCGAACAGTGCCCACGCCCTCAGCAGTGACCCACACCTAAATCATTCGATTAGATTTCAGTCTGTAACTCCCTCCCGGGTATCTGTTATTCCGTATATAACCCACCCTGAACCCCACGATTAGATTCCAGTGTGTAACTCCCTCCCGGGTATCTGTTATTCTATATATAACCCACCCTGAACCCCTCGATTAGATTCCAGTCTGTAACTCCCTCCCGGGTATCTGTTATTCTGTATATAACCCACCCCGAACCCCTCGATTAGATTCCAGTCTGTAACTCCCTCCCGGGTATCTGTTATTCTGTATATACCCCACCCCGAACCCCTCGATTAGATTCCAGTCTGTAACTCCCTCCCGGGTATCTGTTATTCTGTATATAACCCCCACCCCGAACCCCTCGATTAGATTCCAGTCTGTAACTCCCTCCCAGGTATCTGTTATTCTGTATATACCCCACCCCGAACCCCTCGATTAGATTCCAGTCTGTAACTCCCTCCCGGGTATCTGTTATTCTGTATATAACCCCCACCCCGAACCCCTCGATTAGATTCCAGTCTGTAACTCCCTCCCGGGTATCTGTTATTCTGTATATACCCCACCCCGAACCCCTCGATTAGATTCCAGTCTGTAACTCCCTCCCAGGTATCTGTTATTCTGTATATAACCCCCACCCCGAACCCCTCGATTAGATTCCAGTCTGTAACTCCCTCCCGGGTATCTGTTATTCTGTATATAACCCACCCCGAACCCCTCGATTAGATTCCAGTCTGTAACTCCCTCCCAGGTATCTGTTATTCTGTATATAACCCACCCCGAACCCCTCGATTAGATTCCAGTCTGTAACTCCCTCCCGGGATATCTGTTATTCTGTATATAACCCACCCCGAACCCCTCGATTAGATTCCAGTCTGTAACTCCCTCCCGGGTATCTGTTATTCTGTATATACCCCACCCCGAACCCCTCGATTAGATTCCAGTCTGTAACTCCCTCCGGGGTATCTGTTATTCTGTATATAACCCACCCCGAACCCCTCGATTAGATTCCAGTCTGTAACTCCCTCCCGGGTATCTGTTATTCTGTATATAACCCACCCCGAACCCCTCGATTAGATTCCAGTCTGTAACTCCCTCCCAGGTATCTGTTATTCTGTATATAACCCACCCCGAACCCCTCGATTAGATTCCAGTCTGTAACTCCCTCCGGGGTATCTGTTATTCTGTATATAACCCACCCCGAACCCCTCGATTAGATTCCAGTCTGTAACTCCCTCCCGGGGTATCTGTTATTCTGTATATAACCCACCCCGAACCCCTCGATTAGATTCCAGTCTGTAACTCCCTCCTGGGTATCTGTTATTCTGTATATAACCCACCCTGAACCCCTCGATTAGACTCCGGTCTGTAACTCCCTCCCAGGTATCTGTTATTCTGTATATAACCCACCCCGAACCCCACGATTAGATTCCAGTCTGTAACTCCCTCCCGGGTATCTGTTATTCTGTATATAACCCACCCCGAACCCCTCGATTAGATTCCAGTCTGTAACTCCCTCCCGGGTATCTGTTATTCTGTATATAACCCCCACCCCGAACCCCTCGATTAGATTCCGGTCTGTAACACCCTCCCGGGTATCTGTTATTCTGTATATAACCCACCCCGAACCCCTCGATTAGATTCCAGTCTGTAACTCCCTCCCGGTTATCTGTTATTCTGTATATAACCCACCCCGAACCCCTCGATTAGATTCCAGTCTGTAACTCCCTCCCGGGTATCTGTTATTCTGTATATAACCCACCCCGAACCCCTCGATTAGATTCCAGTCTGTAACTCCCTCCCGGGGTATCTGTTATTCTGTATATAACCCACCCCGAACCCCTCGATTAGATTCCAGTCTGTAACTCCCTCCCGGGGTATCTGTTATTCTGTATATAACCCACCCCGAACCCCTCGATAAGTTTCCAATTTGTAACTCCCTCCCGGGGTATCTGTTATTCTGTATATACACCACCCCGAACCCCTCGATTAGTTTCCATACTGTGTATACATACTGTCCCCACCAGTACTGTACCCCAGTGTTATATTAGATTACTTACATATTAGATTACTTACAGTGTGGAAACAGGCCCTTCGGCCCAACAAGTCCACACCACCCCACCGAAGCGTAACCCACCCATACCCCTACATCTACATTTACCCCTTACCTAACACTACGGGCAATTTAGCATGGCCAATTCACCTGGCCTGCACATCTTTGGACTGTGGGAGGAAACCGGAGCACCCGGAGGAAACCCACGCAGACACAGGGAGAACGTGCAAACTCCACACAGTCAGTCGCCTGAGGCGGGAAATGAACCCGGGTCTCAGGCGCTGTGAGGCAGCAGTGCTAACCACTGTGCCACCGTGCCGCCCACAAATACAGGGACAGACCCGTCCCCACCAGTACTGCACCCCAGTGTTATACAGGGACAGACCCATCCCCACCAGTACTGTACCCCAGTGTTATACAGGGACAGACCCGTCCCCACCAGTACTGTGCCCCAGTGTTATACAGGGACAGACCCGTCCCCACCAGTACTGTGCCCCAGTGTTATACAGGGACAGACCCGTCTCCACCAGTACTGTACCCCAGTGTTATACAGGGACAGACCCGTCCCCACCAGTACTGTACCCCAGTGTTATACAGGGGCAGACCCGTCCCCACCAGTACTGTGCCCCAGTGTTAGACAGGGACAGACCCGTCCCCACCAGTACTGTTCCCCAGTGTTATACACGGACAGACCCGTCCCCACCAGTACTGTACCCCAGTGTTAGACAGGGACAGACCCGTCCCCACCAGTACTGTACCCCAGTGTTATACACGGACAGACCCGTCCCCACCAGTACTGTACCCCAGTGTTAGACAGGGACAGACCCATCCCCACCAGTACTGTACCCCAGTGTTATACAGGGACAGACCCGTCCCCACCAGTACTGTACCCCAGTGTTAGACAGGGACAGACCCATCCCCACCAGTACTGTACCCCAGTGTTATACAGGGACAGACCCGTCCCCACCAGTACTGTACCCCAGTGTTATACAGGGACAGACCCGTCCCCACCAGTACTGTACCCCAGTGTTATACAGGGACAGACCCGTCCCCACCAGCACTGTACCCCAATGTTATACAGTGACAGACACGTCCCCACCAGTACCGTACCCCAGTGTTATACAGGGACAGACCCGTCCCCACCAGTACTGTACCCCAGTGTTATATAGTGACAGACCCGTCCCCACCAGTACTGTACCCCAGTGTTATACAGAGACAGACCTGTCCCCACCAGTACTGTACCCCAGTGTTATACAGGGACAGACCCGTCCCCACCAGTACTGTACCCCAGTGTTATACAGGGACAGACCCGTCCCCACCAGTACTGTACCCCAGTGTTATACAGGGACAGACCCGTCCCCACCAGTACTGTACCCCAGTGTTATACAGGGACAGACCCGTCCCCACCAGCACTGTACCCCAATGTTATACAGTGACAGACCCGTCCCCACCAGTACCGTACCCCAGTGTTATACAGGGACAGACCCGTCCCCACCAGTACTGTACCCCAGTGTTATATAGTGACAGACCCGTCCCCACCAGTACTGTACCCCAGTGTTATACAGGGACACACCTGTCCCCACCAGTACTGTACCCCAGTGTTATACAGGGACACACCTGTCCCCACCAGTACTGTACCCCAGTGTTATACAGGGACAGACCCGTCCCCACCAGTACTGTACCCCAGTGTTATATAGTGACAGACCCGTCCCTACCAGTACTGTACCCCAGTGTTATACAGAGACAGACCTGTCCCCACCAGTACTGTACCCCAGTGTTATACAGAGACAGACCTGTCCCCACCAGTACTGTACCCCAGTGTTATACAGAGACAGACCCGTCCCCACCAGTACTGTACCCCAGTACAGACCCGTCCCCACCAGTACTGTACCCCAGTGTTATACAGGGACAGACCCGTCCCCACCAGTACTGTACCCCTGTGTTATACAGGGACAGACCTGTATCTGTTATTCTGTATAAAACCCAACCTGAACCCCTTGATAAGTTTCCCTCCCCCACACACACACTCCCCCCTCCCCCACACACACACTCCCCCCTCCCCCACACACACACTCCCCCCACCCCACACACACACTCCCACCTCCCCCACACACACCCTCCCCCCTCCTCCACACACACACTCCCCCTCCCCCCCCACACACACTCCCCCTCCCCCACACACACACTCCCCCCTCCCCCCCACACACTCCCCCCTCCCCCCCACACACTCCCCCCTCCCCCACACACACACTCCCCTCTCTCCCACACTCCCCCCCTCTCCCACACACACACTCCCCCCTCTCCCACACACACTCCCCCCTCTCCCACACACACACTCCCACCTCCCCCACACACACCCTCCCCCTCCTCCACACACACACTCCCCCTCCCCCCCACACACACTCCCCCTCCCCCACACACACACTCCCCCCTCCCCCACACACACACTCCCCCTCCCCCACACACACACTCCCCCCTCCTCCCCCACACACTCCCCCCCCCACACACTCCCCCCTCCCCCCACACACACTCCCCACTCCCCCCCCCCCCACACACACACTCCCCTCTCTCCCACACACACTCCCCCTCCCACACACTCCCCCTCCCCCACACACACTCCCCCCTCCCCCCCACACACTCCCCCCTCCCCCCCCACACACTCCCCCCCTCCCCCCCACACACTCCCCCCTCCCCCCCACACACACACTCCCCTCTCTCCCACACTCCCCCCTCTCCCACACACACACTCCCCCCTCTCACACACACACTCCCCTCTCTCCCACACACACTCCCCCCTCCCCCCCACACACTCCCCCCTCCCCCCCACACACTCCCCCCTCTCCCACACACACTCCCCCCTCCCCCCCACACACTCCCCCCTCTCCCACACACACTCCCCCCTCTCCCACACACACTCCCCCCCCACACACTCCCCCTCCCCCCCCACACACTCCCCCTCCCCCCCACACACTCCCCCCTCCACCCCACACACACACTCCCCCCCTCTCCCCCCCAACCCCCACACACACACTCCCCCGCCCCCCCTCACACACACTCCCCCTTCCCCCCCAACCCCCCCACGCACACTTCCCCGCCCCCCCCCACACACACACACTCCCACCTCCCCCCACACACACTCCCCCCTCTCCCCCCCACTCCCCCCTTCCCCCCACTCCCCCCCCACACACACTCCCCCTCCCCCCCGCCCACCCCCCCACACGCTCCCCCTACCCCCCCACAAACACTCCCCCTACCCCCGCACACACACTCCCCCCTCTCCCCCCAACCCCCACACACATTCCCCCCTTTCCCCCCCACACACATTCCCCCCTCTCCCCCCCCCCACACACACTCCCCCCTGCCCCCCCACACACATTCCCCCCTCTCCCCCCCACACACACACTCCCCCCCTCTCCCCCCCACCCACCCCACACACACTCCCCCTTAACCCCCACACACACTCTCCCCCACTCCCCCACACACACACCCCCTCCCCCACACCCACACACTCCCCCCTCCCCCACACACACACACTCCCCCCTCCCCCACACACACACTCCCCCCCCCCCCACACACACTCCCCCCTCCCCCACACACACACTCCCCCCCCCCCCCACACACACACTCCCCCCTCCCCCACACACACACACCCCCCCCCCCCACACACACACTCCCCCCTCCCCCACACACACACTCCCCCCTCCCCCCCACACACACACTCCCCCCTCCCCCCCACACACACACTCCCCCCACCCCCACACACACACACTCCCCCTCCCCCACACACACACTCCCCCCTCCCCCCCACACACACACTCCCCCCTCCCCCACACACACACTCCCCCCTCCCCCCACACACACACTCCCCCCTCCCCCCCCACACACACACTCCCCCCTCCCCCACACACACACTCCCCCCCTCTCCCACTCACACACACTCCCCCCTCCCCCACACACACACTCCCCCCTCTCCCACTCACACACACTCCCACCCACCCCCCACACACACTCCCCCTATCCCCGCACACACACTCCCCCCTCTCCCACTCACACACACTCCCACCCACCCCCCACACACACTCCCCCTACCCCCGCACACACACTCCCCCCTCTCCCACTCACACACACTCCCACCCACCCCCCCACACACACTCCCCCTCCCCCCCACACACACACTCCCCCCCCCCCACACACACACTCCCCCCTCTCCCACTCACACACACTCCCACCCACCCCCCCACACACCCCACCCCCCCTACCCCCGCACACACACTCCCCCCTCTCCCCCCCAACCCCACACACACACTCCCCCTCCCCCCCACACACACTCCCCCCTCTCCCCCCCACTCCCCCCCCACACACACTCCCCCTCCCCACACACACACACCCCCCCTCTCCCCCCCACCCCCCCACACACACACTCCCCCCCCCCCCCACACACTCCCCCCCCCCCCCCCACACACACTCCCCCCCCCCCCCCCCCCCACACACACTCCCCACCCCCCCCCACACACACTTCCCCCTCCCCCCCACACACTCTCCCCCCCCCCCCCCACACACTCCCCCCTCCCCCCCACACACACTCCCCCCCTCCCCCCCCCCACACACACTCCCCACTCCCCCCCACACACACTTCCCCCTCCCCCCCACACACCACTCCCCCCTCCCCCCCCACACACACACTCCCCCCTCCCCCCCACACACACACTCCCCCCTCCCCCCCCACACACACTCCCCCCTCCCCCCCACACACACTCCCCCCTCCCCCCCCACACACACTCCCCCCTCCCCCCCACACACACACTCCCCCCTCCCCCCCACACACACACTCCCCCCCTCCCCCCCACACACACTCCCCCCTCCCCCCCACACACACACTCCCCCCTCCCCCCCACACACACACTCCCCCCTCCCCCCCACACACACACTCCCCCCTCCCCCCCACACACACTCCCCCCTCCCCCCCACACACACACTCCCCCCTCCCCCCCACACACACATTCCCCCCCACACACACACATTCCCCCCTCCCCCCCACACACACTCCCCCCTCCCCACACACACACTCGCCCCTCCCCCATACACTCCCCCCCTCCCCCCACACACACCCCCCTCCCCCCTCCCCCCCACACACACTCCCCCCTCCCCACACACACACTCGCCCCTCCCCCATACACTCCCCCCCTCCCCCCACACACACCCCCCTCCCCCCCCCACACTCCCCCAACCCCCCCACACACACACTCCCTCCTCTCCCACACACACACACTCCCCCCTCCCCCCCGCCCCACACACACACTCCCCCCTCCCCCCCACACACACTCCCCCCTCCCCCCCACACACACTCCCCCCTCCCCCCCACACACACTTCCCCCTCCCCCCCACACACACTCCCCCACCCCCCCACACACACTCCCCCCACCCCCCCACACACACTCCCCCCACCCCCCCACACACACAATCCCCCCCCACACACACACACTCCCCCCTCCCCTCCACACACACACTCCCCCCTCCCCCCCACACACACTCCCCCCTCCCCCCCACACACACTTCCCCCTCCCCCCCACACACACTCCCCCCTCCCCCCACACACACTCCCCCCTCCCCCCCACACACACTCCCCCCACCCCCCCACACACACTCCCCCCACCCCCCCACACACACAATCCCCCCCCCCACACACACACACTCCCCCCACCCCCCCACACACACACTCCCCCCTCCCCCCCCACACACACTCCCCCCTCTCCCCACACACACACTCCCCCTCTCCCCCCCACCCCCCCCACACACACTCCCCCCTCTCCCACCCACCCCCCCCACACACACGCCCCCCCACCCCCCACACACACACTCCCCCTCCCCCCCACACACACACTCCCCCCTCCCCCACACACACACTCCCCCCTCCCCCACACACACGCTCCCCCCTCCCCCACACACACGCTCCCCCCTCCCCCACACACACGCTCCCCCCTCCTCCACACACACGCTCCCCCCTCCCCCACACACACGCTCCCCCCTCCCCCACACACACGCTCCCCCCTCCCCCACACACACGCTCCCCCCTCCCCCCCACACACACACTCCCCCCTCCCCCACACACACACTCCGCCCTCCCCCACACACACACTCCCCCACCCCCCACCCACACATTCCCCCCTCCCCCACACACACACTCCCCCCTCCCCCACACACACACTCCCCCCTCCCCCACACACACACTCCCCCCTCCCCCACACACACACTCCGCCCTCCCCCACACACACACTCCCCCACCCCCCACCCACACATTCCCCCCTCCCCCACACACACGCTCCCCCCTCCCCCACACACACGCTCCCCCCTCCCCCACACACACGCTCCCCCCTCCCCCACACACACGCTCCCCCCTCCCCCACACACACGCTCCCCCCTCCCCCCCACACACACACTCCCCCCTCCCCCACACACACACTCCGCCCTCCCCCACACACACACTCCCCCACCCCCCACCCACACATTCCCCCCTCCCCCACACACACACTCCCCCCTCCCCCACACACACACTCCCCCACCCCCTCCCCCCCACACACACTCCCCCACCCCCCACCCACACATTCCCCCCTCCCCCACACACACACTCCCCCCTCTCCCCCCCAACCCCCACACACACACTAACCCGCCCCCCAACACACACTCCCCCTCCCCCACTCACACACACTCCCCTCTCTCCCGACCACCCCCCCACAGACACTCCCCCTACCCCCGCACACACACTCCCCCCTCTCCTCCCCAACCCCCCCCACACACACTCCCCCCTCCGCCCACACACACTCCCCCCTCCCCCCACACACACACTCCCCCCTCTCCTCCCCCACCCCCCCACACACACTCCTCCCTCTCCCCCCCACTCCCCCCTCACCCCCCCTCCCTCCCACCCCCCCATACACTCCCCCCTCACCCCTCTCCCCCCCACCCCCCCATACACTCCCCCCTCCCCCCCCACACACACTCCCCCCTCCCCCCCCACACACACTCCCCCCTCCCCCCCCACACACACACTCCCCCCTCCCCCCCCACACACACACTCCCCCTCCCCCCCCACACACACTCACCCCTCGCCGACCACACACACACTCCCCCCTTGCCCCCCCCACACACACTCCCCCTCGCCCCCCACACACACACTCCCCCCTCCCCCCCCACACACACTCCCCCCTCCCCCCCCCCACACACACTCCCGCCTCCTCCACACAGACACTCTCCCCTCCCCCCCCCACACACTCCCCCCTCCACCACACAGACACTCCCCCCTCCCCCCCCCACACTCCCCCCTCCCCCACACACACACACTCCCCCCTCTCCCCCCCCACACACACACTCCCCGTCCCCACACACACACACACTCCCCCTCCCCACACACAGTCCCCCCTCCCCCCCACACACACACTCCCCCCTTGCCCCCCCCACACACACTCCCCCTCCCCCCCACACACACTCCCCCCTCCCCCCCACACACACTCCCCCCTCCCCCACACACACACTCCCCCCTCCCCCACACTCACACTCCCCCCTCCCCCACACACACACTCCCCCCTCCCCCACACACACACTCCCCCCTCCCCCCCCCACACACACACTCCCCCCTCCCCCACACACACATTCCCCCCTCCCCCACACACACATTCCCCCCTCCCCCACACACACATTCCCCCTCCCCCACACACACACTCCCCCCTCCCCCCAAACACACACACACTCCCCCCTCCCCCACACACACACTCCCCCCCTCTCCCACACTCACACTCCCCCCTCCCCCACACACACTCCCCCCTCCCCCACACACACTCCCCCCTCCCCCACACTCACACTCCCCCCTCCCCCACACACACTCCCCCCTCCCCCACACACACTCCCCCCTCCCCCCACACACACTCCCCCCCTCCCCCACACACACACTCCCCATCTCCCCCCCACACACACTCCCCCCTCCCCCACACACACACTCCCCCCTCCCCCACACACACACTCCCCCCTCCCCCCCACACACACTCCCCCATCTCCCCCCCACACACACTCCCCCCTCCCCCACACACACACTCCCCCCTCCCCCGCACACACACTCCCCCCTCCCCCACACACACACTCCCCATCTCCCCCACACACACACTCCCCCCTCCCCCACACACACACTCCCCATCTCCCCACACACACACTCCCCCCTCCCCCCACACACACACTCCCCCCTCCCCCCCACACACACTCCCCCCCACACACACACTCCCCCCTCCCCCCCACACACACACTCCCCATCTCCCCCACACACACACTCCCCCCTCCCCCACAAACACACTCCCCCCTCCCCCCACACACACAACTCCCCCCTCCCCCCACACACACACTCCCCCCTCCCCCACACACACACTCCCCATCTCCCCCCACACACACACTCCCCCCTCCCCCACACACACACTCCCCATCTCCCCCCACACACACACTCCCCATCTCCCCCACACACACACTCCCCCCTCCCCCACACACACACTCCCCATCTCCCCCCACACACACACTCCCCCCTCCCCCACACACACACTCCCCATCTCCCCCCACACACACACTCCCCATCTCCCCCACACACACACTCCCCATCTCCCCCACACACACACTCCCCCCTCCCCCACACACACACTCCCCCCTCCCCACACACACACTCCCCCCTCCCCACACACACACACTCCCCCTCCCCACACACACACACTCCCCCCTCCCCACACACACACTCCCCCCTCCCCCACACACACACTCCCCCCTCCCCACACACACACTCCCCCCTCCCCCACACACACACTCCCCATCTCCCCCCACACACACACTCCCCATCTCCCCCACACACACACTCCCCCCTCCCCCACACACACACTCCCCCCTCCCCACACACACACTCCCCATCTCCCCCACACACACACTCCCCCCTCTCCTCCCCCACCCCCCCACACACACTCCCCCCTCCCCCACACACACACTCCCCCCACCCCCCCCACACACACTCCCCCCTCCCCCACACACACACTCCCCCCACCCCCCCCACACACACTCCCCCCACCCCCCACACACACTCCCCCCTCTCCCGCCCACACACACACACTCCCCCCTCTCCCCCCCACACAGTCCCCCCTCCCCCCCACACACACACTCGCCCCTCTCCCCCCCACACAGTCCCCCCTCCCCCCCACACACACACTCCCCCCTCCCCCCCACACACAGTCCCCCCTCCCCCCACACACACGCCCCTCTCCCCCCCACACAGTCCCCCCTCCCCCCCACACACACACTCCCCCCTCCCCCCCACACACAGTCCCCCCTCCCCCCACACACACAGTCCCCCCTCCCCCCCCACACACACACTCCCCCCTCCCCCCACACACACACTCCCCCCTCCCCCCACACACACACTCCCCCCTCCCCCCACACACACTCCCCCCTCCCCCACACACACACTCCCCCCTCCCCCCCACACACACACTCCCCCCTCCCCCCCACACACACACTCCCCCCTCCCCCCACACACACACTCCCCCCTCCCCCCACAAACACACTCCCCCCTCCCCCCACACACACACTCCCCCCTCCCCCCACACACACTCCCCCCTCCCCCCCCACACACTCCCCCCTCCCCCACACACACACTCCCCCCTCCCCCACACACACACTCCCCCCTCCCCCACACACACACTCCCCCCTCCCCCACACTCACACTCCCCCCTCTCCCCCACACACACACTCCCCCCTCCCTCCCACACACACTACCCACTCCCCCCACACTCCCCCTCCCCCACACTCCCCCCTCCCCCACACTCCCCCCTCCCCCACACACACACTCCCCCCTCCCCCCCACACACACTCCCCCCTCCCCCACACACACACTCCCCATCTCCCCCACACACACACTCCCCCCTCCCCCCCACACACACACTCCCCCCTCCCCCACACACACACTCCCCCCTCCCCCCCACACACACTCCCCCCTCCCCCACACACACACTCCCCATCTCCCCCACACACACACTCCCCCCTCCCCCACACACACACTCCCCCCTCCCCCCACACACACTCCCCCCTCCCCCACACACACACTCCCCCCTCCCCCACACACACACTCCCCATCTCCCCCACACACACACTACCCCTCCCCCACACACACACTCCCCCCTCCCCACACACACACACACTCCCCCCTCTCCCACACACACACTCCCCCCTCCCCACCCACACACACTCCCCCCTCCCCCCCACACACACTCCCCCCTCCCCCCCCACACACACAATCCCCCCTCCCCCCCACACACACTCCCCCCTCCCCCCCCACACACAATCCCCCCTCCCCCCCACACACACTCCCCCCTCCCCCCCACACACACACTCCCCCCCACACACACACTTCCCCCTCCCCCCACACACACACTCCCCCCTCCCCCCCACACACACACTCCCCCCTCCCCCCCCACACAGACTCCCCCCTCCCCCCCCACACACACTCCCCCATCCCCCCCCACACACACACCCCCCTCCTCCACACACACTCCCCCCTCCCGCCAACACACACACACACACACCCCTCTCCCCCCCCCCACACACACACTCCCCCCTCTCCCCCCCCACACACACACTCCCACCTCTCCCCACCCACACACACACACTCCCCCCTCTCCCCCCCCACACACACACTCCCCCCTCTCCCCCCCACACACACACTCCCCCCTCTCCCCCCCCACACACACACTCCCCCCTCTCCCCCCCCACACACACACTCCCACCTCTCCCCCCCACACACACACTCCCCCCTCTCCCCCCCCACACACACACTCCCACCTCTCCCCCCCCACACACACACTCCCCCCTCTCCCCCCCCACACACACACTCCCACCTCTCCCCCCCACACACACACTCCCCCCTCTCCCCCCCCACACACACACTCCCACCTCTCCCCACCCACACACACACACTCCCCCCTCTCCCCCCCACACACACACTCCCCCCTCTCCCCCCCCACACACACACTCCCCCCTCTCCCCCCCCACACACACACTCCCCCTCTCCCCCCCCACACACACACACACCCCTCTCCCCCCCCACACACACACTCCCCCCTCTCCCCCCCCACACACACACTCCCACCTCTCCCCCCCACACACACACTCCCCCCTCTCCCCCCCACACACACACTCCCCCCTCTCCCCCCCCACACACACACACACCCCTCTCCCCCCCCCACACACACACTCCCACCTCTCCCCCCACACACACACTCCCCCCTCTCCCCCCCCACACACACACTCCCCCCTCTCCCACCCCACACACACAACACACTCCCCCCCACACACACTCCCCCCTCTACCCCCCCACACACACAACACACTCCCCCCCACACACACTCCCCCCTCTCCCCCCCGACACACACTCCCCCCTCTCTCCCCCCCACACACACTCCCCCCTCTCCCCCCCCACACACACTCCCCCCTCTCCCCCCCCACACACACTCCCCCCTCTCCCCCCCCACACACACACACTCCCCCCTCTCACCCCCCCCACACACTACTCCCTCCCCCACACACACACTCCGCCCTCTCCCCCCACAACCCCCCTACACACACTCCCCCCCACACACTTCCCCCTCTCCCCCCCACCCCCCACACATACACTCCCACTCCCCCACTCCTCCCCCACACCCCACACACACACTCCCCCCTCCCCCCACACACACTCCCCCCTCCCCCCACACACACTCCCTCTCTCCTCCCCCACCCCCCCCACACACACTACCCCCTCCGCCCACAAACACTCCCCCCTCCCCCCACACACACTCCCCCCTCTCCTCCCCCACCCCCCACACACACTCCTCCCTCTCCCCCCCACTCCCCCCTCACCCCCCCTCCCCCCACCCCCCCATACACTCCCCCCTCACCCCCCCTCCCCCCACCCCCCCCATACACTCCCCCCTCCCCCCACCCCCCCCATACACTCCCCCCTCCCCCCCACACAGCCCCCCTCCCCCCCCACTCACCCCCCCTCCCCCCCACACACACACTCCCCCCTCCCCCCCCACACACACTCCCCCCTCCCCCCCCACACACACTCCCCCCTCCCCCCCCACACACACTCCCCCCTCCCCCCCCACACACACTCCCCCCTCCCCCCCCACACACACTCCCCCCTCCCCCCCCACACACACACTCCCCCCTCCCCCACCACACACACACTCGCCCCTCTCCCCCCCACCCCCCCACACACACTCCCCCCTCCCCCACACACACACTCCCCCCTCCCCCACACACACACTCCCCCCACCCCCCCCCACACACACTCCCCCCTCCCCCACACACACACTCCCCCCACCCCCCCCACACACACTCCCCCCACCCCCCACACACACTCCCCCCTCTCCCGCCCACACACACACACTCCCCCCTCTCCCCACCACACACACACACTCCCCCCTCTCCCCCCCCCACACACACTCGCCCCCCACACACACACTCTCCCCTCTCCCCCCCCACACACACTCCCCCCCCACACACACACTCCATCCTCCCCCCCCACACACACTCCCCCCTCTCCACCCAACCCCCCCCCACACACACTCCCCCCTCCCCTCCACACACACACTCGCCCCTCTCCCCCCCACACAGTCCCCCCTCCCCCCCACACACACACTCCCCCCTCCCCCCCACACACAGTCCCCCCTCCCCCCACACACACGCCCCTCTCCCCCCCACACAGTCCCCCCTCCCCCCCACACACACACTCCCCCCTCCCCCCCACACACAGTCCCCCCTCCCCCCACACACACACTCCCCCTCCCCACACACACACACACTCCCCCCTCCCCCCACACACACTCCCCCCTCCCCCCCACACACAGTCCCCCCTCCCCCCCACACACACACTCCCCCCTCCCCCCCACACACACACTCCCCGCTCCCCCCCACACACAGTCCCCCCTCCCCCCACACACACAGTCCCCCCTCCCCCCCACACACACTCCCCCCTCCCCCCCACACACACACTCCCCCCTCCCCCCACACACACACTCCCCCCTCCCCCCACACACACACTCCCCCCTCCCCCCACACACACACTCCCCCCTCCCCCCACACACACTCCCCCCTCCCCCACACACACACTCCCCCCTCCCCCCCCACACACACACTCCCCCCTCCCCCCCACACACACACTCCCCCCTCCCCCCACACACACACTCCCCCCTCCCCCCACACACACTCCCCCCTCCCCCCCCACACACTCCCCCCTCCCCCACACACACACTCCCCCCTCCCCCACACACACACTCCCCCCTCCCCCCACACACACTCCCCCCTCCCCCCCACACACTCCCCCCTCCCCCACACACACACTCCCCCCTCCCCCACACACACACTCCCCCCTCCCCCCCACACACACTCCCCCCTCTCCCACACTCACACTCCCCCCTCCCTCCCACACACACTACCCACTCCCCCCACACTCCCCCCTCCCCCACACTCCCCCCTCCCCCACACACACACTCCCCCCTCCCCCACACACACACTCCCCCCTCCCCCACACACACACTCCCCCCTCCCCCACACACACACTCCCCATCTCCCCCCCACACACACTCCCCATCTCCCCCACACACACACTCCCCCCTCCCCCACACACACACTCCCCCCTCCCCCACACACACACTCCCCCCTCCCCCCCACACACACTCCCCATCTCCCCCACACACACACTCCCCCCTCCCCCCCACACACACTCCCCATCTCCCCCACACACACACTCCCCCCTCCCCCCCACACACACTCCCCCCTCCCCCCCACACACACTCCCCATCTCCCCCACACACACACTCCCCCCTCCCCCCCACACACACTCCCCCCTCCCCCACACACACACTCCCCCCTCCCCCACACACACACTCCCCCCTCCCCCACACACACACTCCCCATCTCCCCCACACACACACTACCCCTCCCCCACACACACACTCCCCCCTCCCCACCCACACACACTCCCCCCTCCCCCCCACACACACTCCCCCCCTCCCCCCCACACACACGCTCCCCCCTCCCCCCCCACACACACAATCCCCCCTCCCCCCAACACACACTCCCCCCTCCCCCCCCCACACACAATCCCCCCTCCCCCCCACACACACTCCCCCCTCCCCCCCACACACACACTCCCCCCCACACACACACTTCCCCCTCCCCCCACACACACACTCCCCCCTCCCCCCCACACACACACTCCCCCCTCCCCCCCCACACACACTCCCCCATCCCCCCCCACACACACACCCCCCTCCCCCACACACACTCCCCCCTCCCCCCCCCACACACACACTCCCCCCTCTCCCCCCCCACACACACACTCCCACCTCTCCCCACCCACACACACACTCCCCCCTCTCCCCCACCCACACACACACTCCCCCCTCTCCCCCCCCACACACACACTCCCCCCTCTCCCCCCCACACACACACTCCCCCCTCTCCCCCCCACACACACACACTCCCACCTCTCCCCACCCACACACACACACTCCCCCTCTCCCCCCCCACACACACAACACACTCCCCCCCACACACACTCCCCCCTCTCCCCCCCGACACACACTCCCCCCTCTCTCCCCCCACACACACTCCCCCCTCTCCCCCCCCCACACACACTCCCCCCTCTCCCCCCCACACACACACTCCCCCCTCTCCCCCCCCCCACACACTACTCCCTCCCCCACACACACACTCCGCCCTCTCCCCCCACAACCCCCCTACACACACTCCCCCCCACACACTTCCCCCTCTACCCCCCACCCCCCCACACATACACTCCCACTCCCCCCCCACCCCCCACACACACACTCCCCCCTCCCCCCACACACACTCCCCCCTCCCCCCACACACTCCCCCTCTCCTCCCCCACCCCCCCCACACACACTACCCCCTCCGCCCACAAACACTCCCCCCTCCCCTCACACACACTCCCCCCTCTCCCCCCCACTCCCCCCTCACCCCCCCTACCCCCACCACCCCATACACTCCCCCCTCACCCCCCCTCCCCCCACCCCCCCCATACACTCCCCCCTCCCCCCACCCCCCCATACACTCCCCCCACCCCCCCACACACACACTCCCCCCTCCCCCCCACTCACCCCCCCTCCCCCCCACACACACACTCCCCCCTCCCCCCCCACACACACTCCCCCCTCCCCACCCACACACACTCCCCCCTCCCCCCCACACACACTCCCCCCTCCCCCCCCACACACACTCCCCCCTCCCCCCCCACACACACTCCCCCCCCACACACACTCCCCCCTCCCCCCCCACACACACTCCCCCCTCCCCCCCACACACACTCCCCCCTCCCCCCCACACACACACTCCCCCCTCCCCCACCACACACACACTCCCCCCTCCCCCACCACACACACTCCCCCCTCCCCCCCACACACACTCCCCCTCCCCCCCACACACACTCCCCCCTCCCCCCCCACACACACTCCCCCCTCCCCCCCCACTCACCCCCCCTCCCCCCCACACACACACTCCCCCCTCCCCATCCACACACACTCCCCCCTCCCCCCCACACACACTCCCCCCTCCCCCCCCACACACACTCCCCCCTCCCCCCCCACACACACTCCCCCTCCCCCCCACACACACTCCCCCCTCCCCCCCCACACACACTCCTCCCTCCCCCCCACACACACTCCCCCCTCCCCCCCCACACACACACTCCCCCCTCCCCCACCACACACACACTCCCCCCTCCCCCACCACACACACTCCCCCCTCCCCCACCACACACACTCCCCCCTCCCCCCCCCACACATTCCCCCCTCCCCCCCACACACACTCCCCCCTCCCCCACACACACACTCCCCCCTCCCCCACACACACTCCCGCCTCCCCCCCACACACACTCCCCCCTCCCCCCCCACACACACTCCCCCCTCCCCCCCCACACACACTCCCCCCTCCCCCCCCTCACACACTCCCCCCTCTCCTCCCCTGCACACACACACTCCCCCCTCCCCCCCCACTCCCCCCTCCCCCCCCCACACACTCCCCCCTCCCCCCCACACACTCCCCCCTCCCCCCCTCACACACTCCCCCCTCTCACCCCCACAGACTCCCCCCTCCCCCACCACACTCCCCCCTCCCCCCACACACACTCCCCCCTTCCCCCACACACACTCCCCCCTCCCCCCACACACACACCCCCCTCCCCCCCACACACACTCCCCCCTCCCCCCACACACACACACCCCCCTCCCCTCCACACACACTCCCCCCTCCCCCCCACACACACTCCCCCCTCCCCCCACACACACACACCCCCCTCCCCTCCACACACACTCCCCCCTCTCCCCCCCCACACACACACTCCCCCCTTTCCCCCCCACACACACACACTCCCCCCTCTCCACCCCCCCACACACACACTCCCCCCTCTCCCCCCCCACACACACACTCCCCCCTTTCCCCCCCCACACACACACGCCCCCCTCTCCACCCCCCCACACACACACTCCCCCCTCTCCCCCCCCACACACACACACACTCCCCCCTCTCCCCCCCCACACACGCACACTCTCCCCTCTCCCCCCCCACACACACACACTCTCCCCTCTCCCCCCCCACACACGCACACTCTCCCCTCTCCCCCCCCACACACACACTCCCCCCTCTCCCCCCCCCCACACACACACTCCCCCCTCTCCCCCCCCCCACACACACACTCCCCCCTCCCCCCCCCACACACACACTCCCCCCTCTCCCCCCCCACACACACTCCCCCCTCTCCCCCCCCACACACACACTCCCCCCTCTCCCCCCCCACACACGCACACTCTCCTCTCCCCCCCCCCACACACACCCCCCTCTCCCCCCCACACACACTCCCCCCTCCCGCACACAC